>NC_132878.1:5610609-5910609 GCF_030463535.1 Salminus brasiliensis | reverse complement strand
AGCTAAATGGAGCTGGAATGAAGTGGAGGGTGGGGGATATGAGGGGGGCATTCTGATTGATTACTTATTACTCACCCCTCCCACCCCTACCCATCATCACCACCACCACCACCACCCCTCCAGACGCGCGCGCGCACACACACACACACACTCTCTCTCTCTCTCTCTCTCTCACACACACACACACACACCCCTCCCGTTTGGATCCATTGAGAAAGGCAACGTGGAGCTCATAAATGAATCAACTCCCGCCGCTGTTGCTCCAAGCCGAGCGCGAGAGTGACTTTAGAGCGTGGCGCGAGCGAGCACGAGGGGAGCCATGATGTGAAGGTGTGCGCGTGTGTGTGTGTGTGTGTGTGTTTGCGTTGAGGGGGCGTAACGATGGAACATCAACAACATTGGCACACGCGCAATTAATAACAATCACCTTCCCGTCGACTTGTGGAGTGGACTGGACTGGGGGGTCTTCTGGACACGCTGACCTAAGGGGGACGCCACGCTCGCGCTAATCTGGACGTTAGGCTCGAGTTTTGCAGCTTGAACGCCTGAAGAGCAAGAAGGAGAGGAGTTTGGAGAGGAGCACGAGCGAGGGGACAGAACAGGACAGGACAGGACAGGACAGGACAGGACAAGAGAGTGGTGGAGCATCGTGGACGCGCGCGCGTCCGTCTGTCCGTGGAGGAGCAGAAGAACCAGCAGCGATGAAAGTTTGGGCAGTGCTGAGCTGCCTGGCCGCGCTGGCGGTGTGCGTGTGCGCGCGGAACGCCCGGGTGAGCAGGGAGCTGGCCCACGCGCGCCAGGCTGCCGTGGCCGCCGCGCTCAGCGCCCAGTCCGGAGCCTGCGGCACGCGCCTGCCGCGCGGCAAGCGCTCCGCGCCCGGAGCCGAGAGGCGCGCGCCGGGAGCCGGCAGGAGGAGAGGAGGAGAGCCCGGGCACGAGGAGCGCGACAGGAACCGCGCGGTGCGGTTCGGGGGACGCGGGGACCAGCTGCGCCTGCGCCCGGCGGTGGACGTCCCGAGGGGCAACTTCACTCTCAGCATGTGGGTGAAGCCCGAGGGGGGGCAGCGGCCACGCGCAGTGATCGCAGGTAGGTGCGCGTTGGAGAATGAGCGCCGGGAGCGCGCTGCACCGGGTACTGCGCTCTGTGTGATGAGGCTGGAGCGCGCTGGAGGAGCGCGCTGGAGGAGCGCGCTGGAGGAGCAGTAGCGCGCACTGACGTCCAACAGTACTGAGTAATAGAGCCCAGCGACACTGACCGTGCGTCGGATGGGTAATGGTGTACTGTTACAGTACTAGGGCACTAGATAAGTACTTGTGCTAGATAAGTAATTGTGTACTGTCACACTACAGTACTACACTGCTAAGTACTAGCACACTACATAAGTAATTGTGCTAGATACGTAATTGTGTACTAGAAAAGTAATAGTGCTCTAGATAAGTAATTGTGCTAGATAAGTAATTGTTACCAATAAATGTAATTATGTACTGAAAAGTAATGCTGTGTGTACTGGACTAGTAAAAGTGCACATTGCTTAAATAGTAATTATGTACTTACTAAGTAATAGTGCCCAGCATAAATAATCGTACACTATAAAAGTAATTGTGTACTGGATGAGTAATTGTGTACTGGATGAGTAATTGTGTACTGGATGAGTAATTGTTTTAATGTATGAGTAATTGTGTACTGGATGAGTAATTGTTTTACTGGATGAGTAATTGTTTTACTGGATGAGTAATTGTGTACTGGATGAGTAATTGATATAATGGATGAGTAATTGTTTTACTGGATGAGTAATTGTGTACTGGATGAGTAATTGTGTACTGGATGAGTAATTGTTTTAATGGATGAGTAATTGTGTACTGGATGAGTAATTGTTTTAATGGATGAGTAATTGTGTACTGGATGAGTAATTGTTTTACTGGATGAGTAATTGTGCACTGGATGAGTAATTGTTTTACTGGATGAGTAATTGTTTTACTGGATGAGTAATTGTTTTACTGGATGAGTAATTGTGTACTGGATGAGTAATTGTGTACTGGATGAGTAATTGTGTGAAATGTGCACTAAAACTAATGCACTGGACTAGTTTGCTAAACTAGTGAAAAATAGTGCACTAGATAAAGACTAGTGCACTTGATTGAGAGGGTACTGGGACGCTGTAGTGCACTGACTGAAAGTGTGCCGGATAAACAAGGGTGCGCTGGAAAAACTCCGGTGCACTGGATAAGTGTGCTGTACAAAAAAAGCCGCGCAGCACTCTGGAAAAACTCCGGTGCGCTGCTCCGGATAAATAATAGTGCAAGTGTGTTGAGCAATAGTGCACAGCAGGAAGAGTGTGCAGCACCAGAGTGAAACAGTGGGGCTTTGTATAAGTTAGAGTGTTTGGATAAGTAACTGTGTGAAGGTGGAATGCTTCATTCGTGTGGAAGTGTGTGTGAGTGTGTGTGTGTGTGTGTGTGTGTGTGAGTGTGTGTGAGTGTGTGTGAGTGTGTGTGTGTGTGTGTGTGTGTGTGGTGATGAGCAGGCTGTTAGGAGCGGGAACGCAGAGTGCAGAGTTTTATCGGGACAATCAAAGCAGAAGTTTGGCTTTCGCGTGTGAAAGGCAAGGCTGCTGCAGATGTGGTCCAGATGAGGACAGTGTGGGATTGAGGTGTTATCCGGGACGTGGTGGTGGTAGTGGTGGTTGAGGTGGGAGTGTGTAGTGTTGGACTGGGTGGACTGGGGTGCAGATATGGGGAGTCGTATAAAGCTGGTGTGTGTAGCAAAGCAAAGCAAGCGAGCACCTCCTAAAGAGTGAATGGAGCTTAAAGGGGAAGTCCACCCATTTATTAAAATACCTGTATAATTCAGTATTTGGGATGTGAACCATATATCGGCGTGGTTTTGGTGTGACATGGTTCGTTGTAGAGAAATGAACCCATTTAGATTGCGCTACAATGGTGGTGAATGGAACCAGGTGTCTCCATGGCTACAATACTGATATAGACATTTTGTTTGTTTACTATCCAAGCCTACCAGTGAAGCCTGCACCATCACGTGTCTTCTGAACTTTATATGTGGTGTTGATGATGCTAAAAGCACCAGAAGCACCCCCCCCCCCCCCACTGTGTTTTATCTATAATACTAATGATGGTGGAATAGTGGCAAATCTGGACTATTTTAACGCATGTATCCTTCCACCAAGGCCCAAAACATCCCGAAACTGTGCTAAAACAGACACCAGGGAGTCTCCAGGCGTCTGCTTCCATTCAGCACCGCTGTAAACCATGCAAGGCTAGCCACTGTGTAGTCGTACAAGGCTTGGGAAATATTGGTGGAGTTCCCCTTTAAGTGGATGTGTTACACTTGCCTCAGTGTTTCGCCGCAGACAGCTGACACTGACAGAACTGAGCGAGTTTGTGAGCCGGGCGAGCAAGCAAGAGAGGGAGAGAGAGAGAAAGGAGAGGGAGGGGACAGAAGGAGGGAGGGAGGGAGGGAGACTGGACTTCCAGGGTTTTCCCGCCCATGTCAAAAGCAATAACCTTCACACATGCACCGACAGGGAGCTTCCGGAGAGTCCGAGAAGTAACAGCAGCAGCCGGGGCTGGAGCAACAGCAGCAGCAGCAGCAGCAGCTTCGACCCACTCCTCCACGTCTCCACGCTGGAGAGGCTGCTGCCTGACCAGCGGCACGTCCATGCTTGGGAATGCCGCAAATTGTGCAGCTTGCAGAGGGCAATGCTGATTATGCGCTCGTATAATTTCACTCTTGGTAAATCACACAAGC
Source organism: Salminus brasiliensis (assembly GCF_030463535.1). NCBI lineage: Eukaryota > Metazoa > Chordata > Actinopteri > Characiformes > Bryconidae > Salminus > Salminus brasiliensis. The sequence goes on along the minus strand of NC_132878.1, from coordinate 5,906,844 downwards.
GAAGCTGAACACTGCTCTGAGACATGCTGAGCATGCTGAGCGGAGAGCCGGAGCGGGGTTCCCATCAGCTTCCATTCCCGGCTGGGCCGACAGAGGGCGTAGCCGGCTCAAAACACAAGCCCAGCTGACGAGAGCCTGCTTCGCCTTTCATCATTTCTCTCTTAATATGTTTCACACACATAAATAAACAGACACACACACAGAGCCGGCGCTATACCGGCTCCGACATGCAGATAATGAGGGTGAATCGGACCGGATCGGCAGTCGGATGCTGTGATGCGGTGGCTGGGAGTGCAAATGCAAGGAGAAATGGGCAGCGATTCCTCGCCAGCCGCTCTTTTCCCAGAGATGACGTCATTGTGTTTGAAAGTTGTGGCTGCCTCGAGTCTGCTCAGGCACTCAGGCTCTCTCTCTCTTTCTTTATCTCTAGCACTCTCTCTCTCTCTTTTGAATTATTGGCGGTTGCAGATATGGGCCCGGGGCGATTTCTCAAAGGCTTTGAGTCACATGTTTGTCAAATGGTTTGTCCTTGTAGAGAACAGTCGGTGCGTAGCGTCGTGTAGCGGCATGCAAGCAGCTAACCGCTGAGAAGCCATTCAGAGTGGGTTCAGTGAGAAATGCTTGTGGTGAAGTCAGAAAGCCAGAAGCAGGTTTTCCATCCACCAGCTTATTGTGAATGTTAAAAATACGCAAAAGAAAAAAAATTCGGGAAAAAAACGCCCAAATATCGTAGACGATTTTTTCTCTAGGATGAAGTGAAAAAGATGGAGCGTCGCTAAAGCCGAAGTGCGATACGGCGTGATGAAAATGGGGTTTTCGCTTAAATCATGACAATGAAGCTGAAAGTCATATGATTTTCTTATCAGTTATTCGGAGACGGGAAACGACCGGCTCTACGGACGGTCCAATCAAAGCACACAGCAGTTCAAAGGCTGCTTCCCACATCCTGAAATGCAGAATTCAAAGCTGGTCTGAGAAATGGTGCTACTGCGCTACTCTCTCGGAAGTGTCTGGTGGGTCCACGCTCCTAGATGTTAGGTGGACGTTGCCGTGGGGGGGTGGGGGGCACGGAAATTTCAGGCCTCATTAGGTGGGCCATGCTCATCCTACCCGGCATCTTTGAACTGCAAACAACAAACCAGCCATAAGAAAAGACAAACGGATGTAAAGGTGACTCTGCTGAAAGTCAAGTCAAGTCAAATTTATTTGTATAGCCTTTAACAACTGTTGTCGTCACAAAGCAGCTTTACATAATTATTAATTAATAAAAGACAGAGATAAAAGATCAAAGACCCCCAGTGAGCAGCCAATGGCTACAGTGGCAAGGAAAAACTCCCTCAGAGTTGGAGGAAGAAACCTTGGGAGGAACCAAGACTCACAAGGGGGACCCGGCCCGTCCTCCTCTGATCAGAACTATTTATAAATTATTGATAAAAATTAATATATGCAATGTAATTTTATATGCAATGTCAGCAATGTTAAAAAATAAGTTTTGGGGGACTATTTTGCCTTATACCTGCATGTATCCCTCCACCTGGAATGGATATTTGACTCAGGCATCTCAGGCATCAGCCAGCAGGTTTCTCCTGGATGCTCCCCAGTCCAGTCCAGCCAGCATGGCGTGGAGGATGTGTTCAACTCCATCATCATCATCTGCAGCAGCAGTAGTAGGAGCAGCAGCAGCAGCTCACCTGATTTATTATTTTAAAATAATCTGGGTGCAGAAATTCTTGGACTCTTGTGAATTATTTGGTAACCATTTAGTTTAGCATATCATGTGGAGTCCCACAGGGTTCTATTTTGGGGCTTATGAAACTGATACTGTTACTTCTGACAGTAATGTAGGAATGACAGTGATGAAGCGGGGGCTTAAATAGAGGGTCTAACGTCATAAAGCCCTGATTTACCACCAAACCAGGTGTTGATCTGAGGAGAACTCTAAATAATACTAAACTCCATGAGAGAGGAGAACTTTGAGAGGAGATGTTCTAATGATGAACACAGTGATGGAGAACCACCACCACCACTTTCTGTAGGAGTGTTATTATTTGTGTTTATTATAATATCAGTATTTTACTTACTGCTCAGATCAGCAGCTTTTTACCTCAACGTTCACAGGTGCCTAAAACCTTTGTGCAGTAATGTAGGTATCCCTCCTCTATGGATCTGTTTAAGGCTATAATCCTCATAAACCTATGGTAAAACATTTAGCTGATGCTCTTATCCAGAGCGACTTACAAGGTTACTCGTATTACAGAGGTGGGCCTGTGTAGTGTTCGGAGCCTTGCCCAAGGCCTCTTATTGGTGTAGCACAGCATAGCTACCCAGACCAGGAATCGAACCCCAGTCTCCCACATGGTGTTTCAGCTCATTGGCAGGTTATCTGTTGCACTACACCAACCACCGTAAATCTACCTCCACCGCATGTCTTCTGAGGTTTATAAGTAATGCTGACGATGGGAAAATAGTGCTTAATCTGAAAAAGCAAGTGTTTCGGGGGCTGTTTTGCCCTCCACCATGTATCCCCCCACCAGGAATGGATATTTACCCACATTTTAAGCCAGTACTATCAAAATACAGCGTATCAGGCCTCAGCCAGCATATTTGTAACTGCCATGCTCTTAATCTATTGTTTTCCGCCAGTCGTCACTGAGCAGCGACGCTTCTCTGGAATCAGAGCAGGCCTCGTCGCTTTCAGGGGCAAATGTGTCAACATCTAATCTTTTAAATCTAATTCGTGCCTCTAAGAAGGCGAGGCGTAAGGCCGTCTACATCCGCTTGTTTTTGAGAGAATATCCAGCCCTTGTTTTTTGCTTTGGCCCACTTGTTTTTGTTGATTTAGTTGATATTGTTGATGTTTTGCCCAGCGTTCAGGTCGAGACTGCTGTTGTTTTCCAAATTTCGGCGTGCGCTTTAGGGTCGGCCAAGTTTATTGTGTTGTTTACGGCGAGGCTCACCAAATCAGAACGGCCAAGACGGAACAAAGTGCTCGGCCCCCCCCAGGACTCGGGACTTGATACAGCTACAGACAAGTTTGATAAACACAAGTGCAGTCTGTAGTCTGTCTGGATCAGATTATGTCCCGAACAGTCTAAACAAGTGCCGCAGAGGGCTCGGATGAGTCTGAGGGAAGACAGCTCAGCTCGGGACGCGAAACGGATTGATTACCAGGCCGCACTGATGGCCTGCGCGTGTGGAGATAGGCTGGCTTCTCTGCTGCATGGGTGAGCGTGCTGTTGGAGTGCAGCGCAGCTTGGACAGACCAGCAAGTACAGTGAAATTCAGGACCTTGAACAGCGCTGAGGCAATGTTTGTGTGTCTACGGGGAGCACAACGATTTGGATGACTTTTTTTGTGCTTTTCAGCTTATGAGCAGCGACTAGTCAGCAGCTAGTCTCGTAGAGGTCATTACGCCGGAAAGCTGGCCTCTGATGAAAGCCTGTGACAGGCCAGCCTGATGTTTTGAAGTCTAGCGGTCTAATAGTCGTAATAAAGTTGAATCGTTTCGGTCGGGGGTGCCGGGCTTCTTCAGGGCCAGTGGCCGCTTGCCTAAAACACCCCACGTACTGATTTTGAAGAGGACTTTGGGAGGGATTCGTTATTTACTGCATAATTCCTGTCTTGGGACGGCCTTCAGAGATGGTTTGGTGTGAAATGCTTGAGAAATGTAAGTCAGTACTGTACATTCATTATATTCATTGTAGAAAAACTTACTGACTTGGCTTCTTTATACTGGTGATGAATAGAACCAAGACATTTACCATCCAAACCCACCAGAGACCCTCACCACGTGTCTTTTGAGTTTCACGTGTAATGCAAAAAGTGAAAAAGTGAGTTTCTTTGGGGACTGTTTTCGCTTCACAACATCCTGCAACTATCCTTCCATCATGAATGAGTTTTTATATAATAAAATATTATAATATTTCAAGCTAAATGGAACAGAATTAATATTCATAACTATTTGTTGTAATAATTGTCATTCAGGCATTCTCTAGAATCAAGCGTTTCACACCAAACCACTCTTAATGACTTTGTTTATGAATGAATTTTTATTAAAAATCTTTTTTAATGTTCACCTTTAATTTAATTGTTAAAGGCACACCTCAAAAACCAAGTTCACGTGAAGTGTCTTTTTACTGTCTTAACCTTATCACCTTGCCATCAGCAGCCGGAGTCTGAGTGAGCACAAGCCGACACAGGCATCTATTAGCTAGTGTGGTGGAGCTGGGGATCCGGCGCTTTCCTCCGAGCTTGACGGCTACTTAGCGATGCTGCGTTGGCAGCAGTTGGAAAAGAGGCGGATGATTTATCAGAGGAGACTTTACCCTCCTAGTCTCAGGAGCATTGCTAGTGTTATAGGGAGCTATGAACTGGCACGTTCCTCAAGGCGCCATTAACGGACATCGTTATCGGCCAGCCGGCTGTAGCAGCAGCAGTTCGGACGTTCTCAGAAGGTAAATATAGGAGTTGAGGTTCTGCAGTGTGGAGCTATTTTACAGTGGAACCTGAAAACAGACCATAATATCTGACCCTTTATAAAACTCCCACTGAAACGTTCTGTTTGACCAGCGGGAGAACCGCACAAGCGCTTGCTCGCCTTTCTCTGTTTATAAACCAGCGCTGAGGAACCCATTCAGAACCGAGTCGAGGAGGCTAACGCTAATGCTAATACACACACATGCTATAGAAACCCCAATCACACAGACACAGCACATTCACCCACTATAAACCAGTTATACACACCAGTAGACCAACAACCACAGATACCAGTCCAGAGTGTGTACCACTACACACCTTACACACACACACAGGAAGTGATCAGACTGCAGTGTTGTGAAGGAGCCGGGAGCTGATTGGTCAGACTGGATTATAAGATATTAAACACTATAAAACATTGATTTTAAGAAAAGTCTTGACTAAACTAAATCAGTCCAGAAAGTCTGATTCTAGAATCTGATCCTGAAAATAAAAGATTTACCTGAACCCGTTAATCAGCAGCTCGTCTGATCTAAACTGTGGAGCTGGTTTATTTTTTATACACACATAGATATCGAAACCGGTATCAGCTGATACTCAGCACTAGGAGACTCCGATTTGATCGGGGGCCAAAATAACTGGATTAGAACATCGCTAGAATTTTAATTCCCTTCATTTTTGAACAGAAAGGAGGTTTAAATGAGCCTTAAAGCGATTTTTCACAGCTGACTGAAGGTAAAAGAAGAACTTCAGGGCAAACATTTTGTGCAAGCGAGCACCGGCCCTCAAATCCACCTCCCACGACAGGCCACCAGCAGCGCCGTGAAAGGAAAATTAGAAGAGCATCCCACATTAGAATGAGCATGAGGGGGGAAGAGGTTGCTTAACCAGCACTTGGACAGGACTGTCTTCCATGACGACCGAAAGGTTACGAAGTTCTAGCAACAGCAGATTTTTATCAGAGATGACTTTTATGTGACCTGTTGAGTAACTTTCAGCTGGAGGCTGGGATCGTTGGACGCAGCTTTCTGCTGTAGGTCAGAGATCATGGATACGTGCCTGTTTGGTTATTTACAGGTCGCTTTCACTAAAATCACAACCTTAAAAATAAAGGGTCATAGAGGAACCACAGTTGGTTCCCTTTTTGAAAACCTTTATTAAATGGATCTCATTTCTGGATCTCAAAAGAAATGGGACAGTGGAAAGACCCTCCCCAGCCCACATGCCCATGTGGAGCTCACATGGCTAGAACATAGGCTAGGTGGGTTACAGGTGGGCATGGGCTCTGAGTACATTACAGCATTTTTACTGGGGCTTCCCAAAAGGGCCCCATCATTACAGCCCACCTTTAATCTCACATGGGTCCTATCTAGGGCCCCGTATGCAATGCACAACCCAGACGGGGCCCATGTTTAACCCCTCCTGGTCCCATCACTGACCCAGGTGGGCATCCATATGTGGGGCCAACGTGGAACCTGAACATGCCAAGGCTGTTGTGGTGGTGTTGCTGTCCTTGCCCGCTAACTCGACCTCCCTATTCCTTGCTGGCTAGCATGCTAACACTACTGCCGAGTTAGCATGTTTAGCCAGCATAGACATGGAAGCAAGTGTGTGACTTTGGGAAGCTGTTTGTTTGTTTATCTGCCTGAAAACGAGAGTCAGCGACATCACCCAGCGTTTAGACTGAAACAGTAGAGTTATAGTGTATATATTATATATAGCTATACGAGTTATACAGTGAAGCAGGTGTCTGGCTGGCTAGCTAACTTTAGCTAATCTACACTGAGCCACTCTTCTGCCTAACAGGATGTGAGACAGCTGTCACATTCAAATGCCTAGCTACGGTTAACTCTACCATTCTGTGATCAATTGTGGACAGCACAGATTGCTACTGGCTGTGATAGCGTCCATATATGGAAACTAATCTGCAAAAATCGACGTACATACATAAACCCACATATTCAGCCCTCAGCAGTTTCGCCCCACCCATTGCCAAAGGGCTGCCACGGACTGCTTTTTGCACAAGGCACAATACAGAGTAGCCAATCGGAACAGAGGCTATTTACACGATACAGACAAAAGTATTGGGACACCTGCTCATTAATGGTTTCTTCTGAAGTTAAGGGTATTATCCTGCTTTTGTTGGTATAACTGTCTCTAGTGTCCAGGGAAGAAGAAGGCTTTCTGGTAGATTTTGGAGGTGCGTTGGCATGAGAATTTGATTGCATTCAGCATGGATGTTCAGAACCGCTGCTTTGGATTCCGATAATTTAAAAAAAATATGCCGTCAGTCTGGCAGATCATAGCTGTTTTTCCCAAAAACTGCACAAAGCCATATTCCACAGATCCAATGTGACAACATTTTGGCTTAAAGCCAAATGGGCGAGATGAGCCCAGTAATGTGAAAGAGACGGTATGTCGACTTCGCTTAAAACTTTGTCCCAGTCTAGTTCGGCCAATTAACCCACCTGTAGCACCAGCAATGCTCCCGACACTAGGAGGGTAAGGGCTTAACACACGTCCCCTTCGATACATGTAAAGCCAGCCACTTTTCAAACTGCCACTGATGCGCCATCGCCAGGCAGTCATCAGACACCTGTGCCGACCAACATCGCTTAAGACTGATGGGGGGAGAGGGGGCCATCTACTGACCTGGAGAGAACATGGACAATTGTGCTCCACCTGAGACCGGCTACTGATGGCAAAGCGGCATGACTTGGGACTTGAACTCATGACCCCTGGCCTATAGTGGCAGCACGTGAAAAAAAGTGTATTTGCATTATTGTATATGTCATTAATTGCAATTATATCTGGAGTAATATAACATACAGAAAATAATTATGGTGACAGGCCTCAATCTCTATTACAAACATGGATCTTCATGGAACCAAAAGTGGTTCTTCTATGGCATTTACTCAAAGAAGCAGCTTCATTTTTAAGACAATGCATTAGAAGAACTCCACGGAGGAGCCGCATTCATCTCTGCAGCCTTGTCTTAGCAAAAGTCCTCTTTTCCTTTGAATTCCTTCACCCACCCAGACTGCCGGGACTCCACTCCAATCTCTACTTCTCATCAGTCCGTCTGAAGTGTTTTCGCCCCCATTATTACCACTCCAATGGGCTCTCCTAAGGGAAGATAAATGGCAAGTGCAAGCAAGGTTGTCTTTGAACTCAAGAAGAGCCATTATGAGCTGTTGGGCTTGTATGCAAATACCTGTGTGTATATGTGTGTGTATATGTGTGTGTGTGTGTGTGTGTGTGTGATAGTCTAGGCTGCACAGTTCGTCTGGAAAAATGTAATGTGTTAGATTAATTGAGCGTGGCAGACTTCTGACATGTGTTTACATAATAGGCCCTACAGGCATTTTAGCACACCTTTTAGTTTGAGTGTGCACGCTGACAGATGGCAGACTTTTCTTGCAGTGTCGTGGCAAGCCCGTAATGTTTAACAGGGCTGACCCCCGGGTCTGGCCCCACAGGCTCCTTGAGCACTAGCCCATTTGATGTTGACCCAGAGAGAACGCTCTCACACATTCGAGAGAAAAAAAAGCAAAAACAGCCCAGACGGAGTGAGAAGAGGTCTGGAGAGGTCAGGAACAGGAAAGGTCTGAACTTTTGGAAAGTAACACATTTGGATTATTTCATTTAAACATGTGCATTAATCATTTCCACACATAAAGTGGTCAGATGTTTATCTTTTTATTGGATAAAAATACAGAAAACAATTCAAATGAAAATAATCAGGCTTCAAGCTCTGGCCTAGGCCTGAGGGCCTTCTCTGAAGACCTAAGCTTTACCAAACATTAAAGGAAAATTCCACAAATTCTTCAAATTGTCTGCATAATCCAATGGTTACATTGTAAACAAAGTCATTTGCTGTGAATTTGATCAAAGTTGGGGTTGATTGTACAGAAACTACCAACTTTATACTTTACAATGGTGGTAAATGGATCCAGGTGTCTCCATGACTACAACACAAGTATAGCCATTTTACTTACCCACCAGTAAACGCGAACACATGCCTTCTCAGTATTAATATACTGCTGATGATGGTAAGATAGTAGCAAATCTGGAAAAAAATTGTATATTCTTCTTTGGGACTACTTTACTACACTTTACCCTGCAGGTATCCCTCCACCTAGATCCTATATGTTCTGAAAACTACGGCAAAACAGTGTTTCGAACTTTGTTGAGAACCGTGCTCTATTTACTTTTATAGCCAGATCACTAGATAGAGCATAGGAAACATAGCATAGGGACTTCCACAAGGTAGTGGACACAGATTTCGGACTCCTCGTTATGAATTTGAGCTCACTGCTGTGTCACGTAAACAGCCTGGCGAACGTTTGTCTTCTTTAGAGAAGCTGTGCGGGAATCGGCAATCCAGACAACGCAAAGGATTGTGGGTATTCCATGTGTGTTTAGCGTACATCATCTATTATCTACTATCTAGAGCACAAAACATTCTGCACTAAGTTTACAGACACCTCTACGAAATGGCAGAACCTCAAAGTAGTGCACTATACAGTGAACAGGGCCCGGCTTCAGACACGGCTTCAGACATCAGGTAGTCTAGATGTACCCATAATCCCGTAACATCTGTCTTTAAGGGAGCTTTTAGCCCGTACTTGATGGCAATGGTCAAAAGCTGATCCGCACCAAGAGCCCTTCCAGCTTCAAGTACGGCTCGGCTCGACCCGCCATCCTTTAAGATCCACGGAAGACGAGCGTCCAGACTTTTTGCTGTCCTGCACCGAAGTGGTGGAACGAACTTCCCCTGGGTGTCCGAACGGCTGAGTCCAACACTCACTGTCTTCAAACCCAGACTGAAGACCCTCCTCTTCTAAGAGTACTCAGGTTAAGAGAAGAGTATTATGGTCTCCATATTGACTTGTGTTTAGTAGAGTCTAAGATGAGAGGATCTTTGAATTATTAGTCTATTTAAACTAGCTGAGGTTTTTCTTGGGTAAATAGTGAAGCACTTTTGTAAGTCACTCTGGAGAAGAGCGTCTGCTAAATGCCCTAAATGTAAATGTTTCAGAGGCGATAAGGGCAATTAAAGGCTTTAAGGGCAATTTGGCCGAACTGATATACTGCATACTGTACCCCTCTACTATTTTGTATGTTTTAAGCCAAAATCTTCTCAAACGATTGAGGAACACTATATCAAGCGCGAGGCAGCACATTCAGAGCTATTTTGCGTGAAGAACCTTCTGCCATGTAGCTTTGAACTTTTCAGACGTCTGGCTCCATTCACCACCACTGTGAACTGTGAAATCAGGCTCTGCAGGTTTCCCTTCCTGACTTTATTCACATCCTAACACAGAAATTCTTAAGATTGGTGGAATTCTCCACTCCGGTCCTCCTCTAAATGCATTCAGTTTATAAAAAGTGGATAATGTGCAGTTCTAGCCATGTCATTGAGCTTCTCACTCATGGTTCCTCCAATCAGAAGGGATCATGTTATCCACATTGAGGTTTCCAGTTGCACACTGGTTGTGTTCTGAGTTTTTAGTGCCAATTAGCATGTCCGGTTGGTAAATCAGCAGTGCAGCTAAAACTGTTGTATTTCCAGAATAGCAGCTGTCAATGGACGTCAATGTGGGAGGGTGTTTGATGTTTTGAGCATTTCTATTGGTCCGTTCATCATGACGTAGTGACACATTGCAGTGTAAAGATTATCTATTCTAATTATGTAGGAAAAATGAGAGAAATGCAGATACAGGGTTCAGACATGGTTCCATTGTAAAGAACCATTTATAGACTCTTCATTTTTTATAGACTCTTCAGTTGACGTAAAAGATCTTACAGGGTTCCTTATGGAACCAAAACTGGTTCTTCTATGGCATCACTCAAAGAGCACCTTGTAGCACCTTTATTTTTAAGAGTGGAGGCTCAGGATGACAAGGACACACAGTGTCATTAATGTGAAGCACCAGGAGCTATTTGGGTATTAAAAGCGCCACCTTGTGGGGAATCTTCCACCTGCTGAATGTGTTACAAGCTGGTGCTTTACTGGAAAAGATAGAAATGTTCTCCATGTTGATGTGATACGTCCCCCTATTACTCCAGCCCAATCCTTGGTTCCCCGGCATGCCTGATTTTGCCATTTGCTGTAATCTGGCAGCCCTATTGCCTTAGTTCAGGTTGTGACTCCAAACTTACATGTGCACTCGCAAACACATGCAGGAACCCAAACACTCCCATTGGTTCCTCTCTTAGCGGGGTAATGAGTCTCCCATGTTTGTGTATGTGACAAAGCCTTGTTATAAGCATGTCTCTGGCAAGAATAATTGGCGAACACATGAATCTCCACATGCGAGGCATGCCTCATTGCACGCCCACAGTCCAGCATAAACACGCTCCTTCTGCTGGATTTCCCAAGACAGAGAAAAGAGAGAGCGAGTGCGAGAGACCGAGCGAGAGAGAGAGAGAGAGGTGGCAGGGGTGGGTATAAGAGTGAGCCAGAGCGATATAAGTAAAAACACATTAACGTGCTGAACCTGACATATGCTTTCCAGCAGAAACAGGAAAAAGGTGTTTTGGTGCCTCCAGCATAACGAGGGATCTAGCATTTCTGGCCTATAACACACATGATCCCTGAGAAACCTTTGGAGGGTCGTCTTCAGAAATACAGTCTTTGAAGAACCCATTATTGAAGACGAAAGCCTTTGCAAAGACCTAAAGTTCAGTTTATTCCAATGAGATAGATTCAGGATGTTCCTCACAACCTCTAGGAACCTATATTAACTTTGAAGAACAGAGATCTAAAGTTTATTCCAGTGAAAGAAATTCAAGACGTTCCTTGTAGTTGGATAAAAAAATATAGTATGTGAAAGAGAACCTCTAGGAACCTCAATTCATATGAGTTGAAGCTGTGTTCCAATTGTGTACCACACAAGATCCTTGAGGAACTAGTATCCTAAAGAGAACCTCTAGGAACCTTAATTTAGATGAGTTCTTTGGGGAACCAGATTTCATACTGAAGCACGTCTAAGAGCATTGAGATATGTCTGAGTTCTTGAGGGAGCTCTTGGAATAACCTAGGCTGCACAAGAGAACCTTTGGAGGTTCTTCTTCGGAAAAGGGAGCTTAGAAGAACCCATTATTGAAGATAAAAGCTTTTGCAGAGAGCTAAAGTTTATTCCAGTGAGATACATTTTCCTCAAGATGTTTCTCATAGCTGGATGCAAATATTGTATCCTAAAGAGAACCTCTAGGAACCTCAATTCATATGAGTTGGGGCTGCGTCCCATTTGTGTGCCACACAAGATCCTTTGAAGACCTTTTGGAGGTTCTTCTTAAGGTGCTTTAAGGAATCTTCAAGAAACGTTTCTTAAAAGAAGCCATTCTTAAGGACCACAGCCTTTACAAAGAGCTAAAGTTTATTCCACTGGGATACATTTAAGATGTTCCTCATAGCTGGATGCAAATATAGTATCCTAAAGAGAACCTCTAGGAACCTTAATTCAGATGAGTTCTTTGAGGAACCAGATTTCATACTGAAGCACTTCTAATATTATTGAGGTATGTCTGAGTTCTTGAGGGAGCTCTTGGAGTAACCTAGGCTGCACAAGATGTCTGAGGAACCTTTGGAGGTTCTTCTTCAGAAAAAAATGGGCTTAGAAGAACCCATTCTTAAAGATAAAAACGTTTGCAAAGACCTAAAGTTTATTCCAATGAAAAAAATTCAAGACGTTCCTCATAGTTGAAAACAAATAGTATGCCAAAGAGAACCTCTAGGAACCTCAATTCATATGAGTTGGGGCTGTAACCCAATTGTGTACCACACAAGACCCTTGAGGAACTAGTATCCTAAAGAAAACCTATAGAAACCTTAATTCAGATGAGTTCTTTGAGGAACCAGATTTCATACTGAAGCACTTCTAATATTATTGAGGTATGTCTGAGTTCTTGAGGGAGCTCTTGGAGTAACCTAGGCTGCACAAGTTGCCTGAAGAACCTTTGGAGGTTCTTCTTAAGGGTTCTGGCCCACTTGCCCTAGTACGTTTACAATCTACACCGGAATGTATGAGAAGTACTGTTTATGCTGCATGGTTTTGGATGGTCTAAGCTGGTCTTTGATGGTCAAGATGGTGGAAAAGCTGCTCATCCAGACACAAAAAACATACCCTATGCTAGGTTGACCAGCTCTTGAGCAGCAGGGTGTATGCTGCATTTGATTTTTTTGTCATGCTGGTCATGCTGGTTGGCCTGCATGGTCTTTCTGGTCAAGCTGGTCAACCGGGAGGAATGGCTCCCCTTTTGAGGCTTTGTTCCTCTCAAGGGGTCTTCCTCTTGATCTGAGGGGGTTTCTCTTGCCAATGTTGCCATTGGCTTGCTCAAAGGAGGCTTGGGCTTGGATCTCTTATTAATATTTAATTAATAGCTGCTTATTAATATGCCCTATATAAATAACTTTGAATTAAACTGAATGTAATAAAATTGGCTGATATTTCAAACTGATATTTGATGATGTATTAATCGTTCTCCGGAAAAGTCGAGTGCTTGGGTGATGCTGGGCTATCGAGCTAAAATATTATTTTACTGCTTCTGCAGCCCTACAAAAATACATGGTCTATATATCTGTAATGCTGATCCAGGTAGTCTCGATTTCTACAGTTTATGTATGGCACCTGTGTATATACATGAAAAATGAAAAATATCAGATATCATCAGACCACAATTCCCGAAATGGAGCATCTTTATTATTTATGACACAATATTATACTTTAGACTCCCTATGATACTCTGTACCACTGGTCATGCTGTCACCTGTGTCTCTTACTCTCTCACCTAGGCCTCTTCGACAAGTGCTTCTACGCCTCGAGTGACCGCGGCTGGATATTGGGCATAAAGCCAGTAAGTGAACATGGGAACCGTGACCCACGTTTTTTCTTCTCCCTCAAGACGGACCGAGCGCATAAGGTGACCTCCATTCACTCCAACGCCCGGTACCTGCCTGGTCACTGGGCCCATGTGGCGGTCACGTACGATGGCCTCTACATGAAACTGTTTGTGAATGGCGCTCAGACTGCTGTTAGCAGGGAACAGTCTGGAGATGTCTTCTGCGCGCTTACTAAGAAGTGTAAGGTAGGTTTATGGCCTCTTTCAGTTTTGTGCACAAATAAATAAATAAATATGATTTAAAAAAGCAGTGGTCTGGCAGTGGTGGCTCAGCGGTTAGAGCGCCGGGATATCGATAACAGGGTTGTGGGTTCGATTCCCGGGCTCGGCAAGCTGCCACTGTTGGGCCCTTGAGCAAGGCCCTTTACCCTCTCTGCTCCCCGGGCGCTGGAGTTGGCTGCCCGCCGCTCTGGGTGTGTGTGTGTACTCACTGCCCCTAACACATGTGTGTGTGTGAGTGTGTGTTCACTACCAGATGGGTTAAATGCGGAGGACACATTTCGCTGTACAGTCCACACTGTACAGTGACGAATACGTGCACCTTTACCTTTACCTTTATCAATGGCTGCCCAATGGTGCCGCATCTAGCACTAGGGGGAGCTACAAAGGGGTGGGTTAATTGGCAGTACCAAAAAAGTGGCAAAATTGGAAAAATTATACAAATAAATATAATTATAAATCTATATATTAATAAATATAAAAAATATTAAGGATTTGTTCGTGTCTTTTGTGGGGTCAGACCGCAATGTTTACAGACTGGACTTAACGTTAGCTTTGAAGTTGAATACATTTGAAACTGGAATAAAATCGAATCTAATCTAAATCCCAAGGTGCTGATGTTGGGTGGAAATGCCTTGAACAATAACTACCGCGGTTCAGTTGAGAGGGTGACTCTGTGGCGCCAAGCCCTGTCTCAGCGTCAGATCATAAGAGACATGCATGGCTACGAGGACTCGCAAGACCAAGCTGACCTGGTCATCCGGGAGAGTTTTGAGCATCCTGGGCGCAAGTGGCTTCCGGTGAAGGACGGCAGTTTTCCACAGCCGGACGAAGGCCCTCGCGCTGGGCTGGGCTCCCTAGACACGATCCTGGAACCCCCGGCCTGCGGTCAGACCGTATGCGATAATGTGGAGGTGGTCCACAACTACAACCACTTCTCGAGCTTCCGGCGGCCTAAGACGGTGCGCTACCGGGTGGTCAACGTTTTTGATGACGACCTTCGCAGACCCACGGTTACCGACCAGCAGATTCATCTGCAGCACCAGCACTTGAACGAGGCCTTCTCCATGTATAACATCACGTGGGAGCTGACGGTTCACAACGTCAGCAATTCTTCTCTGCGTTGCCGGCTGGTGCTGGCCAACTGCGACATCAGTAAGGTGGGCGACGAGGACTGCGACCCGGAGTGTAACCACACCCTGACGGGCTTTGATGCTGGTTACTGTAAGCCCAGGACCCACTGTCCGAACCACAAGCAGAAAAACGGAGTGTGTGATCCCGAGTGCAACTGGGATAACTACGAGTACGATAACAACGACTGCTGCAACCCCAACATTACCGATGTGACGAAGACCTGCATCAACCCAGCCTCGAATTTAAGGTAGGACCCAGTTGTCGATCCTGTGAAGCCTTTTCAGTGCGTTTTTCCAGTGATATTTAATAGCGCTCAATAATTCAACGGGAAATTCAGCTTAACTCCGGATCTGTATTGATGTTGGATGTGCTGAGGGATGCACTGGCATTCACCACTCCCTCTTTACCAAATGGCAGAGAACTAGGACATGATTGACGTCACTGTTCAGAAACGAACTTAACTCTGGGAATGCTACTTGTGGTTTTACATGCAATAGGGCTGTTTTAATCTTTCAGTTTTGCCCTGAGTACCTTTTAGACATGTTGTGACAAGGCTGATGGCGCCAGCTTGGCAGAGCGAAGGCCGTACACGAGAAACCATTGCTATCCATGGCATTCCAAATAGGACATAGTTGTACCCTTGCTTTTTTCCCGTAGAACAGCTTTTCTGGCTGTTTCAGAGCTCCATGAATCATCCTGCACTTCAGAGAGAGAGAGAGAGCGAGCCATATGCTTCTTTCAGGGGCAGAAAGCAAAGCTAAACATTTTTCTTCCCTCCTCCACTCTTCATGTCTCTACTCTCTTAAAAGAAAGAGCAAGGAGTAAAGGCCACTCTGGGTCGTCTCAAGCGAAGTCTTCATCTTCTTATTCCTCCAGGAAAATGGAAAACCTCTAGAAATCTTCACTTTGGAAGTCTGAGGTGTTTTCCTTTGCTGGGACATGGTCACGTGCGGCCGCAAGCTGTTATGCTAGCACTTGAGGGGTGTGTTGTATACTGGTAGTCCAGGCCAAGCAAGGAAATGATGCGTTGTTGGAGTTTAGTCCTGGTTTGCTTTGACATATTTTCAGTCGAACCGGATCGAAAAATCGCAAGTAGAGGATCCTGCTGGATCCTTAAACCTGTCTTATACTTGATTCGCCAGTATTAAACCACTGCGGCTGCGTCCCAAATCGCACACATTGTCTTTAGGCGAATGGTTTGGGACACAGCCTCACTAAATTACAGCATTAGACAGCAGAAGCTGAAGAATGGGAACGTGGGCTGGTCTGCACGGAGACTCACCCGTGATGAAGTGGGCCGATGCGGACGGCATGGCGTTGGTGGAGTGAGCGGGCAGGGTTGATACTGGACTTTGTGGGCAGGTCTGCAATAGAGACTCACCCGTGATGAAGTGGGCCAGGTTGATACTAGGATACTAAGCAGAGTTTGAGCACCTGCTCAGGCAGTCTCGGCCTGCTCGTTCGGTGGCCACCAGGTTCGGAAAGTCCGGCCGCACCAAGCAGGGTTCGATTCAATCCAATCGAGGCTGGCAAGTATAAACACACCCTTAAAGTTCCACAAATGTTCTGGCTCCTGCACCAGGAGCTACCTAAGATCAGCGAAGAGAAGGCGCAGTATCTTCACAACTTCTCAAAAGTCCTCCTCGCATGGATTGGCCGCCCTGTTTAGCTTTGGCTAGATCTGCAGGGATCCCTGTAGTGCAGCAGCTGTTGCTGATATTGGAAAATCCAGCCATGTTCAAAGCTACTGAGGTCCATATTGCTTAAAGCTTGAAGATTTATTGCATGGAAGCAGAAGTTGAGGTTGACTGTTTGTCGGGCATTACTTTCGGCTGCTTTGGAGGATAATAGGGATGTTGAGTAATATCCGAGAAACGGGGTACAAGTCAAGGTCACTATTTGCTGCTAGCTTTAGGGGTTTAGGGGTCCAGTGTCCTGAGACAGAAGGCAGTCAACAGGGTGGTATTTGTTTTATGTACATTCCGAAACAAAGACCATGAAATCCCAGTGCTGGAAACCAGTGGTTTCAGATGAACTTCCAGGCAGTGTGTGACTTTTTAGGATGCAATTGTAAAAATTACTGGAAAAAAGTTTGGCTGGAGATGCAAAGATGAACACAGTGAGTGAAAACACAGCGCTGTCCCCGTGTCCAAGTCAGTGGGAACCGTATTCCAGTAAATCCAGTAATATTCTTGCAATTCTTTGCCTCCCCCTAATTGAGTTTCTCAAGGGAACGGCGATGTTTTGGATTAGCCTCGTTCTGAAGCCCCGCCAGTCCATAGATTTGCCTCCAATCGCATTCCGAAAGTACTTCACATGACTCCGTGTGCGGGCTGCTAGGTGACATCAGACTCGGAGGGCGGTACAAAACAAAACAAAAAAAAAAATTACAAAAAAAAGCAGGTGGTTTTTCCTCAAATGTTCTCCCAATCCAATCATCTAGAGGCCATTCATCATCAGACATCTGATCCAGTTACAGAAATCAGCGGCTGGCAAAGCCCGGGCTTTAGATTGAAATATTACGGCTGACGGATGAAAGATGGCTTCTTAGAAAGATGGAGCGATGGAGCAAGGGAGCGCCGGAGCGCAGGAGGAGAGGGAGGAATAGGCGGAGGAAAAACATGGGCAGGGGATGAGCTCCCTGAGTGGCTGCTTGTTTTTGTTTGATTACCGTACATCCAGGGAGACTAACCGAAGGCAGCGCTGCTGCGAACCTTCGTCGACATTCCTCCTTAATTGTGGAATTCTGGACGAGCGCTTTGCGCTACATGCAGTGGGGGAAACAATGGACGGTCTGGGGTTTATTTTCGCAGACCTGGAGCCTGTTACCAGTTTGCTTGTTTAGGAATCTGGCTGGAAGGAGAGCCGAGGGTTCGGAGGCTCTCGTCCAGGACAGAGTCAACAGTGCACCATTGAAAAATACAAATGATGCCTGCCTTGTTTTTGCGAAAGCTGCATGTTTTGTTCCATTTTCTTCACATTTAACGAGCAATTATGTGTTATGAGTGGACGGATAGTTTGAGGCATGTTGCTGGAAAGAATATGGAAGCTCATGTTCCTGAGACAGCCTGTTTGGGATGTGCTAACACAGGGCATGACCTAACGCAGTGTAAAACGGGGTAATTATTTTATGGAGAATGTGCTCAGTCTCAGCTCTATTTTCTGTGTGAAACACCAGGTCGAAGTTCAGCTTTGGTGGGTTTTGGCGCGGACGTTTGCGTACGTGGCTAATTGGGCTAATGCTAGTGAGGATATGCTAATGCTAGCAGTGTGTAAGCACCACCCTTTCAGCACCTTTTATGAAAATGGTATAATATTTAGTGTCACATGGGCTAGGTGGGTTATATCCTCACTGGCATTAGTCCAATTAGCCACGTACGCAAACGTCCACGGCTAATTGGGCTAATGCTAGTGAGGATATGCTAATGCTAGCAGTGTGTAAGCACCACCCTTTCAGCACCTTTTATGAAAATGGTATAATATTTAGTGTCACATGGGCTAGGTGGGTTATATCCTCACTGGCATTAGTCCAATTAGCCACGTACGCAAAGTCCACGGCTAATTGGGCTAATGCTAGTGAGGATATGCTAATGCTAGCAGTGTGTAAGCACCACCCTTTCAGCACCTTTTATAAAAAAAAGTTATAATATTTAGTGCTTTTGTTATTTACGGTAGGTGCGTTAACTTTATACAGACTCAATTTTAACATAGCTTTTAAAGTAGCTAGTTAGCCGGCCAGCTAGCTGATTTGTTTATGATATTAAATAGCTTATTATTTTGGATTGCAAAGTAATACCATAAGCTTATGGCTTCATAAGCTTTAGATGTGGCTGTTTATTGATCTGTTTTTTGGCCTAGTTTGTTAGTTTGTTTCCTAGTTTGGCCTAGTAGCTAACACTGCAGTAAGCAGTCTGGCTAAATGTAACTGGGATGTTGGACTATCCAAGTAGAACATTTAGAGGGGACACCCTCACAAGACAAATTTCCTACTCGAAAAGTTAAAATCCAAGATCATAAATCAACTGAAATAAAAGCAGTAGTTTTATACTGTCTTGCTATGATGCTAATGTATTTAGCATTACAGTCTTGCATGTATATAATTATCTGGTATAACTAGGGTGACCATACGTGCCCTCTTCTATCTGGACATGTTTTCTTTTTGGGATGTGAAAAAAATATACATGTATAATAATTTCTAAATTGTTGGGATTTACACTGTTTGCTGTTGAAGTCCTGCCTTCCAGTCTCCACTATTGGTCTTTGTGTTTCTGCATCTACGTTAACCTTTTGGTCAAACTGTGCATAAACACAAATCAGTTTGACCTTCTGTGACACTTTTTTTATTGTATTAAACTATTTATTAATAAAGTTTTACATTAGCATTAAAGTAAAAAAAAAACCAAACAAACAAAAAAACATTATGTAACAGGGTGGTAATTTTTAAGTAAAAAGGGCCTCAATATGTGGAGGCCCTATTATTAATTTATTTTTAAATAATTCATAAATATTAATACATTATGATGAATATTTGTACCTTTATTTATCTTTTTTTTTTTTAATTAGTATAATTTATATAAATGTAAGTATTAAATAAGTAAGTATTTTCTTTAAATAAATACATTTGATAAATTTCACTAATTTTATAAATTATAAATAAAGGTATAAATAAAAGTATAAATATGTACACCTTTATTTATAAGTTATAAAATTAGTATAATGTATAAAAATGTAAGTGTTAAATAAGTAAGTATTTTCTTAAATAAATACATTTTATAAATTATACTAATTTCATAAATTATAAATAAAGGTATAAATAAAAGTATACATATGTACACCTTTATTTATAATTTATAAAATTAGTATATTATTAGTATTTTCTTTAAATAAATACATTTTAATTGAATAAAAAAATAAATAAACATACTTCTATTAGTTGAAAAAATATATAGTTTGGCTGTCTAGGCGGTTAATGCTATTTATTAGTTTAGTAAATACAAATGTACCAAAATATGGTCACCGTGGTTAAAGTTACGTTAACGTTTTTAGCGTTAATGGTGGGTGAGCTAGTGAGTTAGCTGACTTGCTAAGTACCGTCAGTTCATATCCCGCCTACCCTTCTCCACAGTCCGTGCATAGCACTGGGAGAAGGAAGCTTTGACTACTTACACGTGTGCATCGATTCCGCTCTGGCCGCTGGCCATCTTATTTATGGGTGGTAAGAAAAATGTCTGCTGTGGCTTTGTTCCAGGAGATTAGTCTTAGGTGAAGGGTGATAACACCCTTAGTGGTTGCCCTGTCATCATGTTCACAGCTCTCTCTGTGTCAGCGTGTCACATTAATGGATGAATGGGGTTTCCCAGGCTGTGAGCAGGGGTCTTCCGACACAGGGTACTTTACAGTCGGCTGAAGCCTAAGCCCCACAGCCTGTAAAGCTAACAGACATTAATGACTTTGCCTTAAAAGTGCTCTGGCGTAAAACGGCCTCTTTTTAAAGGCACAGGACCCTCGTAAAAGCACCTGTCTCTGGAGCACCACACACGGAGGCCCACACCACACACATACCCACCTGCCTTCAGTGTCCAGGTGTTTGGCCATTGGCTTGCTGCTGCTAGTGATAGGAGGTTGGAAATGAGGCATCAGGGCTAATGGTCTAAGCTGGTCTTTGATGGTACAGTAGTTCCATACAGGTGAACACAAACCCTGTACTGGTTAAACTGGTTGACCAGCTTAAGTCTAGACTAGCTTCATTATCAATGAGCTAGCTGGTCAACTTTACAAAGCTGGTCGCCAAGTAGGTCACACTGGTTGACTGCTTCACTAAAGCTGGTTGACCAGTTTGGTCAAGCTCGTTATACTAGGGGACCAGCGTGGTGGACCACCTTCGTCATGCTGGTCAATCACCTTCATTGTGCTGGTCATTAGCTTGGTCATGCTATAATCACCAGATTGGTCATGCTGGACTTGTTGATCAACAAGCTTGGTCATACCTTAGCTTGCCTGTCTTGGTCAGGCTGATGATACTGGTAGACCAGCTAAACCACTAAGGCACTAAATGAAAAACATCTACCCAAACATCCATATGGCTGCTCTTACCATTATGTGGAGAGGAAACCAACACCAGAACATCCTCGCCCAGAGTAATGGCTCGGCCCATGTGGGGTCTGTATGAGTAGCCCAGCTGGAAAGGTTTTGTCCTTGGGTTCCATGTTGGCCCCACACATATGGATGTCCACCAGGGTCAGTGATGGGACCAGGAAGGGTTAACCATGGGCCCCATCTGAGTTGTACACTGCACAAAGGGCCTAGATGAGTCCCATGTGAAAGTAAGTTGGGCTGTAATGATGAGGCCCATTTGGGAAGCCCAGCATTTGGGCCCCAGTAACAACACATACAACACGTACAAACCCACTCAGAGCTCATGCCCACGTGAAACCCACCTAGCCCATGTTCCACCCATGTGAGCCCCACTTGAGCATGTTGGTTGGGACTGAGTGTGGGACACCCCCCACCACTGGCACCAGATTTAAAGACCATTGGGGAACTCTGGTCATAGGACGCACATAGGACGTCCCAGCATGGGCTGGAGAGTTGATCTGGGGTGGAGGTATGCATTAATTTGCAGTGAGTCTGGTCTGCTTATTTGCTTCACCTCCAAAGATCTTAGATATCTTAGATAAGATGTGTGCTTGATCTCCAGAAGTCCAGGGGTCTTCTCCATTTTTGACAAATGTACTTTTCACTGTCAGTAAGCCCCCTTAGCCCATCCCTCCCACACCCACAGAAGCAGCACAGAACCATTTTCCAAGGAAATCATGACATTCCTGCTGTTATTACGGTGGGAGAATTTATATCATCTCTTGAAGACGGGCCAGAACCCCCTTTGGACATGCTTCTGTTTTACCTCAGTAGGCCCATTCAACCTGTCTGAACTTCGTTCTCTCTCCACCAGTGAAGGGTGATGTGAAGGATTGGACAGAACAGTACTTTAATATCAATCTTTAATATTATTTCTGAAGTGTTTATGACATGCCATGCATGGCTGTGATGAGTGGTGGAATAGATGGTTTAGCGATCATAATCTGAAAACAGGTGGTTATGGTGAGTTCGGAGAACAGGGAGAACGAATGAAAGGCTCCAGACGAACAGCTGCCCATGCTGTACATAGCTGTGTACTGTAGCTAAACCAATGCTTAGCTGTTTCTTCTTTAAAATGACGGTCTAGCCAGATGTGTAGTCTCTACATGTAGTCAGCAAAGATGTAAACAAGTGTTTTCGAGATTTCTAGCAACATTTTTGACTGGGTTTTGGTTTAAGCAAGCCCAGTCAACACCTGTTTCACAAGGTGATGCGATCAGCAAATGTCCAGTGTGATCCCAGCTGTGAGCTCACGTGAAAATTACTTGGGAGATTTTCAAGTAATCCCACTACCACCCTCAACAACTCCAAAGTTCTAGTACTAATAAGCCAGCCTAGCCTACATAGGCAGCCTAGCCTTGGTAAGTCCAGGCCTAGACCCCTCTTCCGACTCATTCCTATACCAAACATGTCCGAGCTGACTAAATGGTGGGCAGCGGTTAGAGCGCCGGGATATCGATAACAGGGTTGTGGGTTCAATTCCCGGGCTTGGCAAGCTGCCACTGTTGGGCCCTTGAGCAAGGCCCTTTACCCTCTCTCCTCCCCGGGCGCTGGAGTTGGCTGCCCACCGCTCTGGGTGTGTGTGTGTACTCACTGCCCCTAACACATGTGAGTGTGTGTGTGAGTGTGTGTTCACTACCAGATGGGTTAAATGCGGAGGACACATTTCGCTGTACAGTGACAAATACGTGCACCTTTACTTTAATACCTTTGACGGCAAGAAATTTTGCCAGGGAAACTTCGAGAACTTTCAGCACCAGCATAAAGCTATCGGGTAGCTAGCGTTAGCAAGCCCAGTCAACACCTGTTTCGCAAGGTGATGCGATCAGCAAATGTCCAGTGTGATCCCAGCTGTGAGCTCACGTGAAAATTACTTGGGAGATTTTCAAGTAATCCCACTACCACCCTCAACAACCCCAAAGTTCTAGTACTAATAAGCCAGCCTAGCCTACATAGGCAGCCTAGCCTTGGTAAGTACAGGCCTAGACCCCTCTTCCGACTCATTCCTATACCAAACATGTCCGAGCTGACTAAATACATTCATGTTAGGGAGGGAAATGGTGTAAATTCGATTTTTAGCGGGACCGCGGCTTTAAGATCATAGCAAATGATTTGCTAAGCTGCTGTCACACTCCCTCAATGTATGAGCACATACCTTGAAGCTGAATACCTCACATGGCCTTGGCACGAGAAGATGGATCGTAAATAAACGTAGCCCGGTCTTTGAAACGCGCTGGAAGGTACCAGGTCGTGCCTTCTTTGGGTGCTTTTAGAGATCAGCTCTCGTGTGTTGAAATCGCGAGTTAACAAATGTAGCAGGAGGCGCTAGTGCAATCAAACATGCCTGCTGCTAGTGTTCGCCCGCTCTTCCACAGCTGCGGTGTGTCATCCCCGTGTGTGGTCTCCATTTAGACTAGCTGTCTGGGAGCACTTGTTACTGTCAGCTTTTGCAAACATGTCGTCTGTTTTGATCGCTCGCGGTAAGCCGCCGGTCCTATTCGCCCCCATGTGCGGCTGATCTTTTCCCCCCCCCCTTTTTTCCCTCGTCGTCTTTTTTAACGCGACACAGTTTGATATGCTGCCAGTTGTTCGATTGCCGGAGCTCTGCCAGGGACTTCGACCATGCCGTTCTTGTTTGTCAGCATGTCACTCACAAGAAGGTTTTCATCTCTGTGACATGCCACCCCCCCCCGACATGACCACCTCAAAGGCAGCAGCAGGTTTTGGTTTAAATGAACATGTTTAGGCTCAAAGCAAATGTTTGGCTGTAATGTATGAGATCACGGAGAGGGATCCCGACCCAGGGGTGCGCTCTGTATAAGCACTGCTCACCTCCTGAGTGGGATTAATGGGTGAGATGCACTTGTAGGCTCCTCTTTCGTGGTGTTGGGAAGCCGAATCGATGGAGTGGTGCCTCCACAGTTTGTCCAGGGTAGGAGAATGTAGAGTTAGGGGTTTAGCCCAAGGGCTCTTATTGGTGTAGGGTGGAGTGGTTGCCTGCTGTGGGATCCGAACCCTTGTCTGCCATGGGGAGGGCAAAGTTGTCACCCACTATGCTACACCAATCGCATTGCTACCGCTTTTTGCCTGAGGCCTCCCTTGACTGTGATTGGTTAAATTGAGCGTATTATTAGTTCTGAGACCTCCCCCCTGATGGTAATTTGTCCTACCTTACAATCTTGTTACACAGGTGGGAGAATGTAGAGTTAGGGGTCTAGCCCAAGGGCTCTTATTGTGGTTACCTGCTGTGGGATTCCAACTCTCATCTGCCACAGAAAGGTTGTTACACACAATGCAACACCAACTGTGCTGCTTCCACATTGTTCCTGAGGCCTCCCCTGATTGTGATTGGTCCTAAATACCACCTTGTTTTTTTTCCGAGACCTCCTCCTGACTGTGATTGGTCAAGTTTACCAAACTGCTTATTCTGAGACCTCACTGTGATTGGTCCTAGTCGCCCCCTTGTTTGCTCTAAGACCTCCTCCTGACTGTAATTGGTCCTAATCGCTCCCATGTTTGCTCTATGACCTCCCCCTGATTGTGATTGGTCTTAATCTCCACCTTATTTGTTTCCGAGGCCTCCATCTGACTGTGATTGGTCTTAATCACTGTCTTGTTTCCGCTGAGACCTCCCTCTGACTGTGATTGGTCCTAAATACTATCTTGTTTTTTTCTGAGACCTCCTCCTGACTGTGATTGGTCAAATTTACCAAATTACTTATTCTGAGACCTCCCCCTGCCTGTGATTAGTCCTAATCGCCCCCTTGTTTGTTTTGAGACCTCCTCCTGACTGTGATTGGTCCTAATCGCCGCCTTGTTTGCTCTTAGACCTCCCTCTGACTGTGATTGGTCCTAAATACCACCTTGTTTTTTTTTTCTGAGACCTCCTCCTGACTGTGATTGGTTCTAATCGCCACCTTGTTTTTTTCTGAGACCTCCTCTAGACTGTGATTGGTCCTAATCACCACCTTGTTTGTTTTGAGCCCTCTCCCTGACTGTGATTGGTCCTAATCACCAACTTGTTTGTTTTGAGCCCTCCTCAGACTGTGATTGGTTCTAATCACCACCTTGTTTGTTTTGAGCCCTCCTCAGACTGTGATTGGTTCTAATCACCGCCTTGTTTGTTTTGAGCCCTCCTCTAGACTGTAATTGGTCCTAATTACCACCTTGTTTGTTTTGGGACCTCCCCCTGACTTTGACTGGTCGCCATGTGACATGGTTGCCATTGTTGTTTGAAACGCAACAACAGCCTTAATTGACATTTAATTAATACTGCTTTAAAGAAAATGGAGAAATGATCTATATAGGGAACTAGCTGTGGAAAAAATATATATAAAACTTTTGGAAAATGTAATGCATTGTCCTTTAAAATACAAAAAAAGTTATAATATGTACTTGTCTTTGTCCCTGGCACTGGTGCTGTAATAGAATCTGTTTTGTTGTGTGAGTGGGTTTTGTAGGCACTTGTAAAGCTCTGGTTTGGCTCTGCTGTCCACGCTGATCTTTTGATCTGCAGACTCATGAAAACGCAATTTTGGAGAGTCTTTGAATAGAAAGCTTGTCCAAACACGGTTTGATTCCACAGCAAACGTTTCAGTGAGTGGTTGTGTTTTGTGTGGTCTGGAAGTTGATATTGTGCTCAGGTACTGGATTCGGCAAAGAGAGGGATACTGCACATCTTTCAAATATGTCAAATATGAAGATAAAATGGTCCAGCGATTGTTATGCAGATCATTGGATATGGTTTGTCAGATCTTTCTACTGCGTGCTTGGGGTGAAGAAGCTGCGGGAGGACACAGTACACATTCTCACATGCCTTCGTGTCTCGGGTCTTCTGAAGTCACAACTGGAATATGTGACAAAAGCTGAATCTTTGGTCATGCTAACTTAGCCTAACAGTTTACACTTGGATTTGAACCTGCAACAGTTTCGATATCAGGAACTTGTGATACTTGGACCTCAGATGGACCTCAAATAACAGCCTGGCCTGCTCAAGAGGGCCAAGCTGGTTCCTCTGGTTGACCAGCTTAGCACTTAGACCAACATAAGGCATGTTTTTGTTTGAGTTTGATGGTTTGACTGGTCTATAAACATGATCAGTCTGGCCAAGCTGGTCAACCAGCATGACCAGCAGAGACCAGGCATGACCAAAATCAAATGCCACATACACTATGCTGGTCAAAAGCTGGTTAACCACCTAGCTTACCAGTATAGGGTTTATGTTTTCGCCTTTTCTGTCAACCACCTTGACCATCAGAGACCAGTTTAGACCATCTGAAACCAGCTACCACCAGAGGGCCTTTCTGGCATAGGGTATATGTGGTGTCAGAAGTCTACTTTTTGAGTTACAAAGCTAATGTAGCTAACACGTAATGGCAGCTTCTAGCGGCAAGGCTAGCATTGTGCATTCTCTGAGGCATGGTGGGTGTGGTGATTTAGGTAGTGCTGAGTTAAGCTAACAAGAAGCTTACAAGCAAGATTAGCCTCTGGGCACCAAGTTAGCACCACTGGAACCTTTGTTAAATGGTTTATTGTAGACTTAAAGACCTGGAACTAGGGGTTGACCTTGACTTAAGGCCTAATCATAATAGTATAATAGTGATAAATCTAGAAACATTAGGTTTATTTGGGGTCTATTTTGCAGTACAGCACCCTGCATTGACCCTTCCACCATGAATGTGTTTCAAAAAGTATGTTTTCAAGCCAAAAGCCAGTTTGGTAACACAGTGTTTCAGGCTTCTAGCGGCAAGGCTAGCATTGTGCATTCTCTGAGGCATGGTGGGTGTGGTGATTTAGGCAATGCTAACTAACTGGCTAGAAGCTACTCTTGCTTACTAGCTAATTTAGCCTTGTAGCTTCAGTGTAAATCTAAAGAAGCAAACTGTAGACATCATCAGACATGTCTTGGTGTCTTGGCTGATTGACATAGGGGTTGACCTTAACTTAAGGCCTAATCATAATAGTATAATTGTGATAAATCTAGAAAAATAAGGTTTATTTGGGGTCTGTTTTGCTGTATGCCACCCTGCATTGACCCTTCCACCATGAATGTGTTTCAAAAAGTATGTTTTCCAGCCAAAAGCCAGTTTGGCAACAGTGTTTCAGGCTTTGTGTATTACAGTGACACTGGATGTCTGGTTCGATGTCATCGGCCACCATTGCTAAGAATTCTGGAGCGTGTCTGAATGCCTTTGTTTACCTCTTTAACATTTCATTATGCGAAAAATGTGGAAAATTGAGTGGAATTTCCCTTTGAACATTGTTTTGCTTTATTACACCTGGCTGTTCTGCCTTGCACCAGCTCATGTGTAGCCTCCTTCCTCTTGCTCTGGCCTCCGTCACTAATGTGAACCAAACACCCCATGTGTGCGTGTTTGTCTGGGTCTGGGTCTGTGTCTGTGCCCACAGGGCTTACTTGGACGTGAAGGAACTGAAGGAGATCCTCCACCTGGATGGCTCCACACATCTTAACATCTTCTTCGCCAACTCCTCTGACGAGGACCTGGCTGGAGTAGCCACCTGGCCATGGGACAAGGAGGCCTTGACGCATCTAGGTACTAACGCAATATGGTTGATGTAGCCAGGTCAAGACAAATGAGCTTCGGCTTTTATGTCACATTGGCTTGATTGCTTTTTAAGTGTGGGTCTGGCTGTGTTTTTTTTTTAATTATTATTACTAACGGACCCCCCCTCCACCCACCGGTGTGTCCAGTGTTGAGTTTTCACTGTGATGGCGGCACAGCTGAATGGATTCATCAACCGGTCCTGGAAGCTCTGAGTAAATGAGTCGTAGGTGCCAGCACTTCGTCTCAGCTTTGCACAGCAAGGAGCTTCCAAAAGGAATGGATTAGCAAGCTCTGCCTTAATTGATTCCAGCTCTCGTCCCTTCTTCCTTCCAGGGGGCATAGTCTTGAATCCATCTTTCTACGGCACGTTTGGCCACACGCACACCATGATCCACGAGATCGGACACAGTCTGGGCCTGTACCATGTCTTCAGGGGCATCTCGGAGATCGAGTCCTGCAACGACGCGTGTCTGGAGACCGAGCCGTCGCTGGAAACCGGGGATCTGTGTGCCGACACGAACCCCACGCCCAAATACAAGCACTGCAGGGACCCCGAGCCCGGCAACGAGACGTGCGGATGCCGCAAGTTCGTTTACACGCCTTTTAATAACTACATGAGTTACGCAGGTAAGCTTCCATGAGCAAACTGCATGTAGATGATTAGACCTCCACCAGTTAGCATGAGTCACTCTGACCAGTCATCTGACCCATCACTACATGCCTGCTCACTTCTTATGGGGTGCTGCAGTAGTTAGTAACCTAAGGAAACCTTCTGAAGATGATGTATCTTGAAGGTGGGTGCAGCTTCTAAGAAGCTACAAGCACTTTTAGGGATGGAACCATATAGCTGAGGTTACTGCTAGTAGGCTAAACACACATCACATCGCAAATTCTTTCAAACTGAGGAGGCTTGCGAGGCTTGCCCTGATGCTCTACTGGTTATTGCATACCCTACCAATGTCAGAAACCACAAAATCGTGTCCATTAGAATTCACCTAAATGGGTCATACTGACCTAAAACCAGTATCTAATATGTTCGAATGCTAGTTTTTGGTCAGAATGCCCCATTTAAGTGATCTCTAATGGTCACGATTATGTATTTCTCACACTGTTATCTACAAAAACAAGCAAAAGGACAGAAATCGAACAATTTTTAAGAAAAACACAACAGCTAAGCATGTAACTGTGATCTTTGGTCAAATTCTCTTAAACATGCTCTACAGAAGCTCTCAGCAGTTGCCAAGCTGTCTATCCAAAGCTCTTCTAACTGTAGCCCTTTCTTTATGCCCTGTGCCCCCTTACAGACGACGACTGCACAGACTCATTCACCCTAAACCAGGTGGCCCGCATGCACTGCTACTTGGACCTGGTCTACCAAACCTGGCAACCCAACTATAAGCCGTCTATTGTGCCCATGCCGCCCCATCTGGTTGACCAGGGTCAGGACACTATCACCGTGGAATGGTTCCCTCCGCTCACGGCACACTTCTATGACAGGTGAACTGAAGTTGCAGAGAGAGAGCTTATTACTTGTAGCTACTAGATAGGCTCTTGTTTGTATGTATGTAGCACAACAAAAAATTGCATTTAAAGATGTAATAAATCTCAAATTATTAGAAAGATATTAGAAATGATCAACCTGAAAATTTGATAAAATACCAATAATGTAATGAGGTGGTATTACATTAATGGGCATAACCCTGTATTATAATATTAGGCAAGATATTATTCAGTTTTATATTTTTTTTAACCAACTTACCAACAGCCAATATTTCTGAAGTAAAAAAATCTTGAAAAAAAAAAAATATTGAAATATTATACTTACATCAGTCATCTCATAATGCGAAAAATTAGATATACTGGCAAAATTGTATGTATTTTTCACTTGCTGAAATATAATTTGATTATGACATGATGTGAATCTGGCAGTTGTTGTTTTTACATTTACAAGAATGGACCAATAGAAATGCTCTAAATGACCTGGATTAAAATCTTGTTACATTCCTCCATTGAAAGGTAGGAAGGTCTATAAATTCAGAAATGTTTTGTAATATATATATATATATATATATATATATATATATATATATATATATATATATGTGTGTATAATCTTGTTTTGGTGCATTAGGTGCATCATTATTACATTTTGTACCTTCTTAAACACATATTTTATTTTAAATATTAATATTTAAATTAATAATTTTAAATATTACAATATTATACGCTACACTTAAACTTCGTCTGCCTCCAACCACAGAGTGTGATTAGCCGAAGAGAAATTTGCACTATTTGTGCTCACCACCAGTTGCTAAATAACTGCATTATATTTTTATTTTATTTCAGCCAGAAGTGAAAATACCTTAAATGTAATCAGTATATTTAATATTTCACATTATGACATTGATGCATAGAAATATTATACAAATACTGAAGGATAGTTTTCTATTATTTAACTTATTTCAAGAGTCCTTATCATATATATATATATATATATATATATATATATATATATATATATATATATGTCATAGAATCTTACTCCCTTTTTTTAAACAAGTAATAAGTACATTTGTAAGACATTTAAAACATACACTATGTGGACAAAAGTATTGGGACACCTGCTTATTCATTGTTTCTTCTGAAACCAAGAGAATTATCCTGCTTTTTTTGAAGCTTCTCTTTCTCTACTGTCTTGGGGAGGCTCTTTTTACTAGATTTTGGAGGAACACTGCTGTTAGGATTTGATTGCATTCAGTGACATGAGCATTAGTGAGCTCAGGATGTTGCATCCCACATGTTTTGGATGCAGCAGCACCATCACTCCAGAGAACACAGTTCTTCCACTGCTCCACAGCTCAGTGCTGGGGGAGGGCTTTATACCCCTCTAGACCAAGCCTTGCATTAGACAGCATGGTGCCAACAGGTTGATGTTTATCTGCTCAATAGTTCTATTCTATTGGCAGTACTTCTCAACAGGGACTAGACAAGCTGTGTGTGTGCATTTGCACATCTGTGTCAGCAATTGAAGTAGCCGAATGCAGTCATGAGATAAACTCATCCAGTCTAAAAACTAAAAGAGTGCAGAGGGCCCCCGTCCCCGTCCCCTGTCCCCCGTCCCCATTCCATCCCCCCCTTATGCCCCTGCACGGCGGCTGGCCCTGTTATGCTCATATTTTATTTTTAGGTATGATAAGATACAAGTAGAAATGGTATGTACTTGAGGATCAGGTGTGTTGGCATCCAGCATGTCTACTGCTCTGGAGGGACGTGTCCTAACATGTCCCGTTCAGAGATCTCTACAGAACGTGGATATTAAGGGATACTAATCCGCAGCGGTTTTATGAGGTAGCAAATGACAACCGTTTGTCAAAAGGTAGCAAAACACCCCAAAGGGTTTCCCCAGTCAGCCAAACAGCCCATTGTTCCCCAACTGCGCACACATGTTATCATTTAATAGCACTGTTTACAGTCCCGCGGTTAATTTGCTGTGTCGTGCACTCGGATAGAGCGCAGTTTCTTCACAGAACCTTCCAAAAACATCTTGCTGACCCAGAGGGTCCATTTCTCCACTTTCATTAGATGATTCAGAGCTGCGGAACTCAATTAGTTGAGTCACTGCGTTCTTCTGGCGTCCCGCCGCAGAAGTCGGACAGTCGTGTTTATTAGCGAGGCTGTCCGCACTTGTCCGTGCGTAAGTGGGACCGTTGTGTGTGGCTGCAGCTTCAGTGACAGGTGTAATTCAGTGACGCAAGCAGTGGGGAAGCCCCTCAAGAACATGTCTAGGCATGCCACCAGTTCATTGCTTGATCTGTGGGCTGTCTGTTTCAGTGTGTATTTGTGTGTGTGTGTGTGTGTGTGTGTGTGTGTGTTTGTACACGTTGTACACATTTTCAGAACAAAATGACCTGATTTTCTGAGACAACCAGACAAAGTAGGTCCAACGTGTAATATCAGGCCTTACACAATTTGTCCTGCCTTTATAAATTGGGGCTTATTATTATTATTATTATTATTATTATTATATATGATATATTTTTATATATTATATTATATATTTTTGTGTGTTCTTTTTTTTAGGTAGTTCCATATATGCAAATGGTATGCATATTGTTATTACATACAGGGAGCTATATAGTTATATACATGTGCATGAGTATACACTTATATACATGATACATAAATTATGTATGTTTATACACACACACACACACATATATATGTGTATACATATGGGACAAATGGTTACACATTACCAGGGTTTTATACATTTGTAAAGTTATGTATATAATAACATAATTATTACTTATAAGAGACCTCAATATAAAGTGCATATGCATTATTATTAAATATAGGTACCTACAAGTGGTGCATATGATATATAATATATGTAATACCTTTACTGTGGAGATGACATATTGCATTTTTTTTTTACATTACATATACTACATATATGATATTTGATAATAAATAAGATATTATATAAATATTATATTTATATATAAGAGACAAATATAAATGACATATGCATTATTATTAAATGTAGGTGCCTACAAGTTGTACAAGTACTGAGGATATATATATATATATATATATATATATATATATATGTGTGTGTGTGTGTGTGTGTACAGTATAAACAGCATGTGTATATATACGAATAATATATGCATGAGCCCACATGCTGACTATATATACAAACAAACCTCCCGAGCTGGCCAGCATTGATCAGATATGCCGTCCCTGTTCAGGCAAAGGCCTTCCGTGACTCAAAGAGGCCGAGAAATCCCACATCTGAACACATCCACACTGCAAACGTGTGACACATTGTTTGTAACGACATCAAATGAAAATCCGGAAAGCTGTTTGACTTGGGTTGCCATTCAGTCAGATCATGCAAACAAAGGCATCAAGAAGCAGAGCTTGATCATCGGAATCAGAATCAGAGTCGTTTATTAGCCAAGTATGTTTTCGCGTGCTAGGAATTTGTTCTGGCGAGCGCTCACACAGAGACAGGCAGCGTGCTACAAAATGTCATAAAAACAAATGAGGTGAGGATACGCCATGTGCAAAAACGTGCAACTCTGCACAGGATCAGGTAACAGAGCGCTACACACTGTTCATGTTAAAATCAGTAAAGCCTTCTGAACTCTCATACTTTATAGTTTATGGTTACATTATAAGTTCATATTTCTCTAACTTGAGCGTAGCAGCAGCAGCACTGTCACTGATATAGAGGCCAGTCTGCAGTGATACAGTAAGTGCTTTTACTTAAGTCAGAAGTTCTCCTAACTCACATTTTGGATTTCAGCATCTCAGTTTGGTCAACAGTACATACTGAGTCAAGCCTCAAAAACATCAGTAAACAAGCTGCAGCTGAAACTCCTGGTTAAAAGGTTAGTCTGTTCCCATCTGGAATAGAGCTCCCCCATCTATCATACAGAAGAGGCCTTCCTCTTCTCAGACTCCCGATCACGGAGGGCTGTGGTGTTGATCGGACTTGAACTTATGACCTCCTGAGCCTCTTGATAAGCAGGCAGTTAGACAGTCGCTCCACTCTAGAAATGTGAAGCCGTCTACATTTCTGTGTTTGAAAAGAAAGAAAAGGTAAATTTATTATTATTATTATTATTATTATATATTTTTATACATTATATTATATATTTTTGTGTGTTATTTTTTTTAGGTAGTTCCATATATGCAAATGGTATGTATATTGTTATTACATACAGGGAGCTATATAGTTATATACATGTGCATGAGTATACACTTATACACATGATACATAAATGATGTATGTATATACACACACACACACATATATATGTATATATATGGGACAAATGGTTACACATTACCAGGGTTTTAAACATTTTAAATCAATCCATATGTAAAGTTATGTATATAGTAACATCATTATTACATATAAGAGACCTCAATATAAAGTGCATGTGCATTATTATTAAATATAGGTACCTGCAAGTGAAGCCGTCTACATTTCTGTGTTTGAAAAGAAAGAAAAGGTAAATTTACTCAGACTTGTGTTTGTATGTAGTGGACATTTTACAGCTCTAAACCGGCCCTACGGTCTAACTGCTGCTTATCAAGTATGAGAAGATTCTCATAGGTTCAAATCCCAGCAAGTGGGCTCAGTGGTCCACTGTCTAAAGCCTTCCAGTCTGGGGATGTCATGTGATAGGAGGAGTTCTATCCTGTAGATGGGAATACACAGTAAACAGACTGAGGGGGCGGAGCCACAAATGCTCTGTAATCAGTTACTGCATCAGTTTAAGTTGGGCCTGAATTATAGTTTTACAGTGTATCGACTCTAACCAGACACACTGTATACCATCGTTAAAATCAGTTTTCAGGAGGGTGGGCTTGGGCTACACCGCCAGTGTGACGAGGGTCGGCAGTGATGTGCGACGAAATGGGTCATTGTGAAGACCAGCAGCAGTAGTGACGATGTCGTTGGACTGTATCTAAGTTGTGTCCCCTCCCTGTTTGTTGGTTTCCTAGAGAAGTGGGATCAGTGTGTGATAAATGCTCAGAAGGCCGGGTCTTCCTCCAGTACGCCTCCCACTCCTGGTCCCCGCGGCCCTGCTTGCCTTCCGGCCACTGGAGCCCACGCGAGGCTGAAGGTAAGGCACTGGACCACTATCACTTCACACCACCCCACACACACCCTGAGAAACTGCTGTTTTCAACCGCCGCAGGCTTCCTGTCCGTTTATAACATCCGAAAAACATCCGTCTTTGTTGGATGCAGATTGCAGGGACAGCAGGGACAGCGGGGGGATGATGGATTAGACTGAAGTCTTTGCAGGCTGTGATATTGATTTCTATGACATGCATAACGGCGGATGGAAATGTGGTCAGATCTGACCTAAAAGCTTCAGAAACACATTGTTTTAGCAATTGTGTGAAATGATGAGTAACCAGACAATCTAATTTACAGTCAATTAAGCTGATTAAGCTGAAAAAGCTCATTAAAATACATTATGGGCCTCCTGGGTGGCACTACTGTCTAAGTGTTGGCGTTATAATTAAAAGATCAGTGCAGGGGTTCCAATAAAGTGACCAGTGAGTGAAAGTACAAGGTAGGGGTTTCTAATAAAGTGGCCAGTGAGTCGAAGCACACGGTCAGTGTTTCTAATAAAGTGGCCAGTGAGTGAAAACACAACAGAGGTGCTTCTAATAAAGTGGCCAGTGGGTGCAAGTACAAAGTAGGTGTTTCTAATAAAGTGGCCAGCGAGTGACGTAAAGGTAGGTGTGTCCAATAAAGTGGCCAGTGAGTGGAAGCACAGCTGGCCAGTGGGTAAATTTAGGTGTTTCTAATAAGGGGAAGACATGATGCCTCTGATGAAGCTGGTTATGACTGATGAAAGTTAGGGGTTTTCTAATAATGTGGCCAGTGAGTCGAAGCACAAGGTCAGTGTTTCTAATAAAGTGGCCAGTGAGTGGAAGCACAAGGTCAGTGTTTCTAATAAAGTGGCCAGTGAGTGGAGGTACAAGTTAGGTGTTTCTAATAAAGTGGCCAGTGAGTCGAAGCACAGCTGGCCAGTGGGTAAATATACAAAGTAGGTGGTTCCAATAATGTGGCCAGTAAGTGAAGCACAAGGTAGGTGCTTCCAAAAAAAGTGGCCAGTGAGTGCAATTGCAAGTTAGGTGTTTCTAATAAAGTGGCCAGTGAGTGAAAGCACAAGGTTGCAGGCGTTTCTAATAAAGTGGCCAGTGAGTGCAATTGCAAATTAGGTGTTTCTAATAAAGTGGCCAGTGAGTGAAAGCACAAGGTTGCAGGCGTTTCTAATAAAGTGGCCAGTGAGTGCAATTGCAAGTTAGGTGTTTCCGATAAAGTGGCCAGTGAGTGGAAGCACAAGGTTGCAGGCGTTTCTAATAAAGTGGCCAGTGAGTGCAATTGCAAGTTAGGTGTTTCCGATAAAGTGGCCAGTGAGTGCAATTGCAAGGTAGGTGTTTCCGATAAAGTGGCCAGTGAGTGCAATTGCAAGGTAGGTGTTTCCGATAAAGTGGCCAGTGAGTGCAATTGCAAGGTAGGTGTTTCCGATAAAGTGGCCAGTGAGTGCAATTGCAAGGTAGGTGTTTCCGATGAAGGGAGCGCTGCGTTTCCGTAGTTTCCGTTTATTTCATTTTAGACCCACAATCCTTATCCACCTCACATGCCAAACTTTATTTGATCCTTATCAGAACTCGCACGACGAACTACTCTTTTCCAGATAGAATGACGCTCCAGGAAACGGCAGAACACTCTTATAACTTAGATCTTTTCCCTGAGTGCTTCGTGCATTGTGGGCTTTATGAATATGTCATCAATGTACTATGAAGCCAGACATCTCTTAAAAACCATACCCCTCGCCCTCCTGCTCGTCTTTTCAATACGCACTTGCCGTCTCTGCTCCTTCACTCCAGCTAGGCCAAGGACTGCATGAAAAGATGAAATCAGCAACATACCTAAAATAGGCTGCCGTCCCTGGCTGCCTTTTTCCCTTTCTGTGTGTTCCCTCCCTTACTCTCTCTCTCTCTCTCTCTCTCTCTCTCTCTCTCTCTCTCTCTCTCTCTCTCTCTCTCTCCGAACAACTGTGGAGAGAGATCAGTTTGGGCAAGAGGTGGAATTTGGCTTTTATAAATAGTCTGCACAGCTGTGCTGCCGCAAAACTCTCCGACAGCTGCTTTATTAATTATTGTTTGCGAGTGTGGACGGCATGAAACAGCGGTGTGTCGGTTCATCGGGATCGCATCCGCAAGGAATGCTCTTACTCTGCAGATCAGTGCGTTTTTTGGTGGCCTCCGGGTTTTCGGAGCCGTGTGAGGGGAAGACGTACTGCCTCTGATGAAGGTGGTTATGACTGATGAAAGTTAGAGGTTTCTTATAAAGTGGCCAGTAAGTGGAAGCACAAGGTGGTAGGTGTTTCTAATAAAGTGGCCAGTGAGTGGAAGCACAAGGTGGTAGGTGTTTCTAATAAAGTGGCCAGTAAGTGGAAGCACAAGGTAGTAGGTGTTTCTAATAAAGTGGCCAGTAAGTGGAAGCACAAGGTGGTAGGTGTTTCTAATAAAGTGGCCAGTAAGTGGAAGCACAAGGTAGTAGGTGTTTCTAATAAAGTGGCCAGTGAGTGGAAGCACAAGGTGGTAGGTGTTTCTAATAAAGTGGCCAGTGAGTGGAAGCACAAGGTGGTAGGTGTTTCTAATAAAGTGGCCAGTAAGTGGAAGCACAAGGTAGTAGGTGTTTCTAATAAAGTGGCCAGTAAGTGGAAGCACAAGGTGGTAGGTGTTTCTAATAAAGTGGCCAGAGAGTGGAAGCACAAGGTGGTAGGTGTTTCTAATAAAGTGGCCAGTGAGTGGAAGCACAAGGTAGTAGGTGTTTCTAATAAAGTGGCCAGAGAGTGGAAGCACAAGGTAGTAGGTGTTTCTAATAAAGTGGCCAGTGAGTGGAAGCACAAGGTAGTAGGTGTTTCTAATAAAGCGGCCAGAGAGTGGAAGCACAAGGTAGTAGGTGTTTCTAATAAAGTGGCCAGTGAGTGGAAGCACAAGGTGGTAGGTGTTTCTAATAAAGTGGCCAGAGAGTGGAAGCACAAGGTAGTAGGTGTTTCTAATAAAGTGGCCAGAGAGTGGAAGCACAAGGTAGTAGGTGTTTCTAATAAAGTGGCCAGTGAGTCAAAGCACAAGGTAGTAGGGGTTTCTAATAAAGTGGCCAGTGAGTCAAAGCACAAGGTAGTAGGGGTTTCTAATAAAGTGGCCAGAGAGTGAAAGTACAAGGTAGGGGTTTCTAATAAAGTGGCCAGAGAGTGAAAGTACAAGGTAGGGGTTTCTAATAAAGTGGCCAGTGAGTGGAAGCACAAGGTAGTAGGTGTTTCTTATAAAGTGGCCAGTGAGTGGAAGCACAAGGTAGTAGGTGTTTCTAATAAAGTGGCCAATGAGTGAAAGTACAAGGTAGGGGTTTCTAATAAAGTGGCCAGTGAGTCAAAGCACAAAGTCAGTGTTTCTAATAAAGTGGCCAGTGAGTCAAAGCACAAAGTCAGTGTTTCTAATAAAGTGGCCAGTGAGTCAAAGCACAAAGTCAGTGTTTCTAATAAAGTGGCCAGTGAGTGGAAGCACAAGGTAGTAGGTGTTTCTAATAAAGTGGCCAGTGAGTCGAAGCACAAGGTAGTAGGTGTTTCTAATAAAGTGGCCAGCGAGTGACGTACAAGGTAGGTGTTTCCAATAAAGTGGCCAGTGCGTGGAAGCACTGCTGGCCAGTGGGTAAAAATACAAAGTAGGTGTTTCTAATAAAGTGGCCAGTGAGTGGAAGCACTTTTTTTTTATTAGGAACACTAGAACTGTGAAGTAGTCCAAAACGTCAAGGCATGGCAAAATTAGGCTCAAGTGAACAGTCAGTTCTTGAAGATCAGATGTTCTAGACTAGAGCAGTAGATCTCCAGAACATCAGGCAGGTCTTTTGAGGTGTTCTCTGCAGGGGTCAGTACCCACCAAAAGTGCTCCAAGGAAGGACGACCAATGAACCAGCAACAGGGTGATGGGCACCTAAGGCTTATTGATGCAGTCCATGGAGGCCCCACCCACCCCACAACTTACAGGACTTGTTAAAGGATCTGCTACTAACCTCTTGGAGCCAGATACCACTGGACACCTTCAGAGTAATCTATGAATTGGGCAGCAACTCTGGGTGCCTTGGAATGGGGTAGTGAATATAGAGCCTCTACATTTTGTAGACCTTTTCTTTTCCTTAAAGAACCGTCATTTTTAAGGCTTTTTAGGGAATGAATATAGAAAGTGTTAGTGACTGAGTAGGGCTGTTGAGTCAGAGTTGTCCAGTGAAGGGCAGGCATGGCCTCTGGATTTTACCGTAACCACTTGTTTAACCCTGTATGAACCTGTACGGGGGCCCATTCTTTAGTTCTTCACCCTCAAACAACACCAGCTCCATATGTACTGAATACGTTGCAGCAGTTACTGAGTAACTTACAGTAATTAAAGACTAATTAAGTAGTTACCAAACATATAGCAGTAACTCCAAATTATAGCTATTACTGAGTAATTAGCAATTACTCCATTTATAGTTGATACTGAATAACATGTAGGTATATAAGATATATAGCAGCAGTACTTTATAATAAACATTATAACAATTTTACTATAAAGTACTAAAAAACGTTATAGCAATTACACAATAATAATAATAATAGCAGTTTTCACTTCTTAAATTATACTGATTATATATAGTGTACAAATACTTTATAGTAATTATACAGTAATTAGCAGTTACTGTATTTTTTTTAGATTTACTAAATAATTTATAGTAGTTACCAGATAATTAGCAATTGTTGAATAATCTATAATAGTTACTTAATCATCAATTAGTTACTGAATAATTTATGGTAGTTACTGAAAAAATGATAGTAGATACTGAATAACGGATATTACTTAACAAATACTTATAATATTTATAATATAGTAATTATCTTATAATATAGTAACTACACAATAATTAGTAGTTACACAATTTTTTTCAGTTTTAAGGGGTTGAAGAATTAAGCAATGCTATGCAACCTGTAGACTAGCACTGCGAACTGAGCTCCTTTTATGCTCAAGAGGGATATCTTCCTTCAGATTGAGTAAACACAGTGACTAACCGTCAGGCTGTAACATACGTGCGTCCAAGCCATTTTGTTTGACCGCCAGTAGAGTTTTAGACTGAGGGGAAGCAGTTGGAAGAATAAGCAGGTTTCCTTGCCATTACTCCAGATCCCGGAGTTTGGAGGACAGTTTGGTGCCAAAAGGATTGTTTTGGATAGTGATCTCTATCTCGGTGGGGAAGAGGCCTTCAGAAATCTTAGGAGGTCCACACTTCAAAAGGCTATCCTTGATGACAATCAACTGTCCGTCATTAATGGCTAGGGGACAGGAGCATGTTGTAAGCAGCCCCTTGTTAACGGGACGTTCTCATGCAAGTGTACAACATCCTTAAATCTTGAGTTTCCTCCGACTCTTTCGGATCCCTGTCGATGCTTGCCGCCAAACCCTTCCTTGTAACTCCAAGCAAAACATTCCCAAGCGCACATGCACACACACACACACACACACACACACACACACACACACACTGCAAGAAATACCTTGGCAAGTCAAAGCATCTTAAGTGTAGCCAATATGTCTAATAATATTTCTCATTATGTGATTGTTTGAGGATATTTTAAGGTTATTCAACCTATTTCTGGACGTTCCCTAACAATATAAAGCGATATTTTCATGTAAAAGGATGTTCGTTTCTTCAGAAATGACTTTTAAGGTTATTTATTGAAGGAAGCAGTTGGTCCTCTGGTGCAGGACGTCTTGAAATTGGTGGAATCTTCTTATAATTTTCTCACTTATGCTAATAATCGCGGTATCCGGGACATGGTACAGGTATACTGCCTACATTTAGGATGCTTTCACTGGCCATGGAATAAGAATAAGTAAATAATAAATAAATACTGAAAAAAAGATAAAAGAAATATGTACATGTTCATAAATTATACGAATAAATTCGATGAATATAATAAAGTGGTGTTAATAAATATGAAATATACTGTATAAAGCAGTTCGAATTATTGCACACATATTAAAATGAATCGCAGTCTCCTTTTCTGCAGTGATAGGAACCCTCTGCTTGCTCTCTTCATTTGTAACAGTGTGTTGCAGAGGCATGTCCAGGCTTGCCGCTGTAAGTGGCGCATAAACCCTTCCCTGTTTTCCCTCTTGGAATGGTTTCCCGTGAGTGACGGGCGACCCCCCCCCCCCACCGCCCCTTACAGCGCCCCTCTCGTGTGGTGTTTGTCCTCCTCTCCAAGACCCCAAGACTCTCTCCCAGCTGCTACAGCCCTGTAGTTTATGTGTGCCTGTAGGGTTGTAAAAATCAGTTTTTGACGGGATTGAACTGCATCAGATTCGGAATTTTAGAGTCAATCAGTTGAATGTGAAGGTTGATTACCTAATATTATTATTATAACATAAATATAAACAGAAATATATAAAAATGTACACCGTAGACCCCCCTCAAATAAGCTCTGACCTGTCAAGGTATGGCCTCTACAGGATTTCTGGTATCTGGCACCAGTATGATAGCAGTCGTTAAGTCCTGTAAGTTGGGAGGTGGGTGGGGAACCCATGACCCTGTTGTTGGTTCACTGCATGGTTCCTTTCTTGGAGACGCTTTTGGTACACCCCAGAGGACCTGCCTAATGTTTTGGAGATGTTCTGACCCAGTCAAGCTCTGACCTGTCAAGGTATGGCCTCTACAGAACCTCTAAAGGTGTCCTGTGCTATCTGGCCCCAGTATGTTAGCAGTCGTTAAGTCCTGTAAGTTGGGAGGTGGGTGGGGCCTCCATGAACATCACTGAGCCTTGGGCACCCATGACCCTGTTGTTGGTTCACTGCTTGGTTCCTTTCTTGGTTTTTGGCTCTGGGTACTGACCACTGGGTACCCCCCCCCCCCCCCCCCCAAGGACCTGCCTGATGTTTTGGGGATGTTCTGACCCAGTCGTCTAGCCGTCACAGTCTGGTTCTTGTAAAAGTGACCCAAACATGTAATTTAGGGTCCCTATGTAGGCAGCTTTCAAATAAAGTGCACCCTATATAGTGCTACTAGCTTTCCCAGTCCTGTTTCCATATTCAGTGCATCCGACCAAATGAATTCATTTGAATCAAACATAAATCATCATAGACCATAATCAGAATCCCTGAGAGGTCCAAGACTTGCACCCCTTATGCCTTGTTCTTCTTGGCCAGTGGTGACTATGCTTTCCCTTCTACCCTTTCACTCGCTGGCTGTGAGGTTCATGTGATTATTTAGGCCCATGTCCTCACACCACCGCCCCCATCCCGTCCCCAAGCCAGCACGGTCGGATAGGAGCAGGAGCACCCCCCTCGTAAATCTTCACAGCCGGGAGAATTATGGCTGACGAAAGCGGAAAGAAAAAGAGAGTGAGATTGAGCTGCAAAACGTGTGGATGGGGGAAACCATGTGGAAATGGACCAAGGTACTTAAGGCCACTGGGAAGTGTGATGCGATTTTGTGACATCCCCTGGAGAAGAAATCCCCCGACCAATGCTGATTTAAACCAGGAGGCCGCAGGGGTTTGCTGAAGAGACCAGTCAGACTTGGGAGAACAGCTTATGGAGTGGAGTCCCTCAGTAAGAGTCTAGGTAATGGAGTCTGCATCTGGACATTGTTTTAATCGTCCAGGCTGGCTTTGGAAGGCGGTAAAAGGGGCAGGCGGTGGGACTTTAGCCGTGTTTGCATGTGGTCTGAGAGCTTAAGAGGCTGTAGAGTGGAAAGGGTTGGGCATGTTGAAGTCTCACAGCTGGGCACCACTCCCACATTCTCCCCCAACTTCCTCAGAAAGATAAATCCTACACTATTCAGACTGAAGGGGCCAGAAAGGCTTCCTCCAAGTGATGCTGTGGAGGAACCAGTTTAGAGAAGGTAATGGTTAAGGTAAAGAACCTGGAGATCTGAAGACCTAGACATCTGAAGACCTGGAAATCTGAAGACCTTCCATCAAGTCATGCACTAGTTCTTCTAGCTAGTTCTAGTTCTCATGAACTTTGGATGCTGAACATTGAAGTTCTAGCAAATGCCATAACTTGGGCCTGGAGGTCCACAGGTTTGGCTGCCAAGACTAAGAATGGATTCTTATCACAAAATGATTATCGCAAGATTTTATTTGCTATCTAAGACCATTCCAGATCTTCCCAGACGTACCCTCAGAACAACGTGTCGACTTCTAAATTAGTTGAACACATAGTTCCTTTGACTGCTTTGGGCACAAGGGTCAGGGAGAGACAGTGCCTCAATGGATCGACTGTTGCATCAGCACCAGACTGGCCTACCGCTCCTAGGAAACGAGAGGCCACCAACCTTTACTAAAGCAAGACTCCGTGCCTTAGCATGCTTTTTCGTCCCCTCGTTATTTAGCCATCTATATCCCGGTCAGCTGCTGCTTCTCACAATCGTTTTCCCAGCCCCATTCCCACATGATACTGGGAGGTCAGTGAGAACAGACGAACACTCAGCCTTAAACTCACTGCAATTAAGCTGGACGCCATCCAACGGCTCTCCTGCCCCCAACCCCCCACCCCCCCCACCCCCATCCCCCCACACACTTTTTTTTTCTTTCCTAGAACGAGCGGTTTCCTAGACAAGCTAATG
This sequence comes from Salminus brasiliensis, assembly GCF_030463535.1. Classification (NCBI taxonomy): domain Eukaryota; kingdom Metazoa; phylum Chordata; class Actinopteri; order Characiformes; family Bryconidae; genus Salminus; species Salminus brasiliensis. The sequence continues at coordinate 5,864,206 of NC_132878.1, read as the reverse complement.
CCGCTATGGGATTAGCCAATCAAGTGAAAATGTGAGGCCCTGATTCATGGAAGAATTCTCAGGTCACCTTGAAAATAAGCCTACCGCTGCCGAAGCGACTGAAGCCCGGCTCAGAACGCCTGAAGGAGCTGAGCTATTAGTCCACCTTGGAGCAATTCTCATAATAAATAACAGTCATTCGTCTTATGAAATGACTACCTTGGTGATTATGGCCATTACATATTATGCACAGTTGTAATTGCCTTTGCTTAAAGAAGGAAATACCCCTCCCTCCCACCCACGCACAAACACAGTCTCTAACACACACATTCTTGAGGTGTAGTTAAATAATGCTTAGTGAAAGATTCTTTGCACAGTCCAGCCCGACTGCTCCTGGCGGAAAAACGCACGTATCGTAGCGTCCGTGATCCGTCCGTGATCGTTGTTCTGTCTCTTTTCTTTTCTTCTCCTCAAAGTTTGCTCTACACCGGCCACACACATGCTTAGAATAATAAAAGTGTTGATGATGTGGCCTGGAAAGCCAATTCAGTTCTCAGTTGATTAAACACTGGAATCTTGTGCACTACCCAGAAATGAGGTTAGCAAATGGTGTTTGGCCATTGCCAGCTTGGAATAGCACGAAGGAAAAGCAGAAGAACAACCGTGTGTTGCGATGAATGCTTGGGTACGTCACACCAAGTCAAATGAGCGAGCTGCACTCGCCTCCAAATATGGCTGGACTGCTGCTGCTGCGTACGAGGTGCAGCTGCCTGGCGGCCTGGCTGGGAGTAGCAGGAGCATTGTGTTGCGGCCCTAGCTCTGGGCATACCTGCCCTGTACGGTAAGCAAGCGTTAAGCTCCGTAAACAATTAGATGGACGTAGTGACCTCGGCGTTATCGCATTATGCAACCTCATGCGCGAAACAAGCCGTTCAGCCACACTGAGGGTTGGTCCACTTCCAAATTGTGGCAGGCTACCAAGTTTTAGCCTTCCCTGCCTTCCCTGACCCCACATAATGTCCCTGCTAATGCATTTACAGGCCATAACGTTGCCATATGTACGCTAACGTCAAACAGGTAAATGCATGCAAAGCTGGCTACGGGGCTGGCTGTCAGTGTTGCTTGCTCAGACATGAAATAAGGGACTAAGGGAAAGCGTCGGAATCTCCAGCATGACCTCTTAATGAAATAGCTCTATGCTAGAGGGTTGGGATCCTTCGCGTGAAGCTGTTCTGGAGATGAAAGGTTGGTGCTCCACACGGCTCCACACAGCTCCACACGGCTCACCAGGAATAGAACCTCTGTGATAAGCAGAATGTTTTGAATAACAATGGCTTGGATCCTGCTGTTGGAATCGAGGGTTATTATTCTTACCCCGAAATATGATTAGGTGAAATCTGCTCCATATCCCTTGCTGAATAAGAGAAAATATTTGCTGGACTGTTGGCAAGCGTCGAGACTAGCTCCACTCACGCAGGATCAAAGGAATTACATCATTTTTCCGGATCAGCAGAATACACATATGCCCTCACGGCTATGCTTTTAGGAACTGATATAAGAACACTTTCATGGCCTTTTGACTTCCATTTGCTCAAGGGGTTGGGAATGAAGACATTTCCTTCCTATGTTTCAACCACAACAGGTTATAAATGGGGTTCTTTTCAGACTTTAAACGTTAAGGAAAAAGCTTGGTCTGCTCATAAAGTGATCGTTCAGCGACAAATCCAAAATTGGAAATGTGAACGGTGATGTTTGGTAGCTAACAGGTGCTACGAGCTCATACTCCACCAGTTAGCTTCAAATGTCGTTGACATTTCGGACGATCATCCACGATCAACAGTTTGCGTAACTGTGGTTTTCTACATCTCTTAGGTCCACCCGATGTGGAGCAGGTGTGTGAGCCCAGCGTCCGTACCTGGAGCCCCCATAACGCCATAGACATGGGCCTGGTGCCTCCGCCGTGCCCCCTGCAGGGTTGCATGCTGCACCTGGAGTTTGCTTATCCAGTTGTGCCCGAATCCCTCACCGTCTGGGTCACCTTCTGTTCCCCCGAGGAAACTGCACTACCCGCCATCCAGAACATCTTGCTGCTGACAGTAGGTGGTCAGAACCTCTCGCTGGGTCCAAGCAACGTGTTCTGCGACATGCCGCTGACCCTCAAGCTGGACATAAAGGAGAAGGTGTACGGAGTTCAGTTTTTCACCATGGAGCAGCACCTGGAGATCGATGCCACCCTGCTTACCTCCAAGTCTGACTGCCCGCTGTGCCAGGACTGTGAGTCGCTGCGATACAGGCTCCTACGCCAGCCTCCGTTCTCTCACAGTCCAAAAGGCATTGAACTCAGTGATGCAGGACGCAGATACGTGGACAGGTGAGTGGTCTTTTTTTCTTTGTATATCTGCATGACCGGTTGACCGGGTTGTTTTGTATACGTCCAGTAAACCCTAAACTGGTCCATATGTGGACCCACGCTATGCTATATCACTCTCATTAACTTACATATGTGTTGTTTTCATTTATGGAGTATTTAAGTATTCAAACAAGCCTGTTTACCACCCTGTTATTTTCCCTCTTTTTGCTTTTATGGTGGGCTATTAAAAATGTACAAGCTCTGCCTTTCTTGGCTGGTTCACATCACTGTGACAGATCAGCCTGGCCTAGCCTAGCATAGGTCTTATTTACTGGACAGTGGTGCTACATCCTCAGCTGGGTTAGCTTTTAGCCTAGCACCCACTGGCTTCCCTAAATGGCATCCTCACAGGTCAGCTTAGCTTTTGCCTGTAGTCTCTTAGCCATTGTAGCAATTGCTTTCCTAGTTTCCTTGCATGGCAACGCATCCCACCCATGTGCTTTCCCACAGCAGTGTCACCTCTGGTCAGCTTTTCTCCTTTCTTCAGTCAGCTTAGTCTAGCTTTGGCTTTAGCGGTTTTAGCCACTATCCCAGCTTGCTCACGCCTCTTATACCCCCTCAACCTCCCTGCATGAAGCAGCACTTTTCCACTCAACTGTTCTCGCTTCTGTGGTCCGTCTAGCATTAGCTTTTAGCCTTTCAGCCTTGCTTTTAGCCTGGAAGCCTGGGAATGCTTGTACTTGTGAGGTGGGTCTATTAAAAATTGTGTTGTAGCAGTTTGGGGTTTTGGAATTGGCCCGTTTTACAGCTCTGTTTTGGTTCTGCAACTCTTTGTCGCTTCTATGTACCGAACTCTCATTATTCAACCATGCCTAGATCAAGAAAGTCATCCATCGTGTGGCACCTTTTAGGGCTAAAGTAGTTTTGTATTAGTGTGTAAGTACATTTAAGCCCTTTTTATATACACATATACACTATATGGCCAAATGTTTGTGGACACCCTTTCTAATGAATGCATTCAGCTACTTTAAGTTGTACCCATTGCTGACACACATGTCCAAAAGCACACACAATTGTCTAGCTTGCCTAGTCCCTTTAGAGAAGTATTACCAATAGAATAGGACCCTCTAGAGCACATAAACATGAACCTCTTGGCACCATGCTGCCTACTGCCAGGCGTGGACTAGAGGGGTATAAACTCCCCCATGATGGTGAGTTTGTGGAAGGATGTTGAGTTGGGGAGTTGGTAATGAGGTGGGATAGGGATCATCCATCCAACATCCAGACCTCACTAAGGCTTTTGTCACGGAATACAATCAAATTCTTACAACAGTGCTTCTCCAAAACTTAGTAGACAGTCTTCTTCTTCCCTGGACAGTAGAGACAGTTGCTCCAACAAAAGCAGGATCAGCTCTTTTTATACCTTGATTCTGGGAGAAATAGTGAATGAGCAGGTGTCCCAATACTTTTGTCCATACAGTATATTTCAGTATGTTTCTTTTTTTATGGAGTTTGGTTCTGAGGTTTCTGGTTGGTTATAAGCTTTGGAGGTAGAGTCTGCATTGTTGACTGTTTCAAGATGGTCATTGGGTGTTACGAAAGCCTCTGCATTCAGAGTTGCCCTTGTTGCCAAAAATTCTGCATTTTATTGACTTTGGAATGTTTCTCGTCTTTTATAACAGAGTAAAAACACCATAATTCAATCAGAAATTAGACAGTAAAATTCTGCACGGTGGGCACTGTTGATTGCTGATATCTCATCCTCCAACTGCTTCTTCTTGTTCACGGTCAGCTTTACAGTGGAGCCAAAGGCAGCAAAAGGAAGGATGCAGCTGCTGGCTTTGTTAACCCTAGAGCCTGGCATCAAAAGGGGCAGTTAGAAAGGCCTGCCGTTTAGAGGATGTTCTAGTTTCAGCCAGACATAGTGGGTTTGGGCCGTCTTTTCCACTTAGGGCCAGAGTCTGAGCCTCAACTGGACCTTGTAGTTCTTGTTTTCATCTCATTCATGCATAAAAGGCCTTGAGGACTGGATCCAGTGGAAACAAGACCCAGTTCAAACTTGAATCCTGATCCGTAGTAGAAATATATACCATTTCCAGTTTGGTCAAGGCTTCAGTACTGGCCACTTGAGGAATAACGGAGTTGTGAAATTAAAGGTTTTAGCTTACCACTCTCAGGTCTGGTCTTTAAAATGGTCAGCACTACATTTACCATGACCTACAGCATCGATCAGACTGCATTGTGGTTCATAACATCAGAATTATCTTTGATATGTGGTTATTATTGGTGATGAATAGCTTCATACTGCATTTGGATGGTGAACGGATAGACAGCCAGTTGGATAACATGCACTTTTGTTCTGACCTGAATCAGGACAACTATGTAAGACCATGAAAAGCATCTAAACCACTGGCAGTCAATTTTATTTCTCTTGAGTTCTGATGTAAATGTGTGTAGAGTATCATTCCTGATGCCTAAAACAGATGGATTCCCATACACACACCTGCCCATGACCCTGTTTGACCTCTCATATTTGGGTATATTTAAGTATTCACCATTTATCCGACAAAGAGCCTTGGGATAGTGACCTCATAGGAGAAGAACATTTCAGTTTAAAATCGGACAGTTTCCAGAGTTGAGGCTTCAGGCTTCAGGACAAGGGTGTAAATCAATGAGATTGAGACTGACCCATGGGGTGTGTGACCTCAGCCTTCAGAAACCACCATCCCATCAACTAATCCCCTGACCTGACCTTCTCTGCTGTCTTGCCTTAGCTGACAGGACCTCCCAGTCAGGCCGAGGCCAAGACAGTTGGGAAACCCATCTACCCAAGGCCCCCCCATCCAAGAGACCCTGTTCTGCTTTGACCTCCCTCAATTCTAGCAGTTTTAAGCTTGGAGATGAAGATGCCCTTCCATATTACATAATTTTATTTTATTTTATAGACGCTCCACTCCAGACTTACAAAAAAGTGCCTCGCCGTTTACTCCGAAAATACCCTTAGCTAGTTTGTATCGACTAGGATACATAAAAAAATACCTTCTACTAAATACTAAAGGTCAGTATGGAGACCCAAATACTCATGGAAGAGGAGGGTCTCGCCCAGGGGAAGTTCTGTCCACCACTTCATTTTCCACCCTGCATTTTCTGTATTGGACAGTAGGCATCTCAGGTTTGTAATAGCCAAATCTTATAGTCGTCCACCCTCTAATGGAGATTTGGAGAACAATCAGACACTTCTACACAAGCCTTAAATGACCAATGAACCATATAATCATGTCTTCTCAGGGTAAAAAAAACACTTTCTAAGGATTTTGGTTAAGAAGTGACTGCCAAAACACATGTGTAGTGGGGAAATCACCCATGGGAAACACCCATCAACTCTTCCCTCTATGACCTGAAATGGAAGGGGGTTAATCCGCAGTCGATGGTGAAACTGGACAGCTTTGATCTCAGATCTGGGAGAAAGGATATTGAAGTAGACACACCGTGCCCTTGGTGCTTTGCTTAGGGTCAGCCTTGAAGAGTTGCTCATAAGCAAGTAGAGAAGGGAAGTTTGGAGATCAGATCCCTGCTGGAAAGGTCAAAGACTGGCCCAGAGCCCACTTTGAAGCAATCACTCGTTAATCCTGCAGTGCTGCATTAAATAAAGTGATCCCAACACTTCACTTCAACCCTGTGAAGTCGGTGCAGGCATGGTGGAGGGGGATTGCTACTTCTTTCAGAGTGTGAGGGAACACATCATATCTGTTTAGTCTACAAGTGCCATTTGTAGAAGGCTTGACCTGTTGGCCTAAAAAACCTCCCTGACTTCTACACGGTTTTAACTGTGTGCTCCTGAACTCGCTGCAGCCCAGACAGAAAGCCTCCTTTATGTATCTTCACCTTATTCTCTGAAGGGGTGGCCTGTAGGACCTGGCCTTGCATAATCTCCATAATACAAACCACATTTCCAGGGCGGCAGATGTGGATGGCCACAGTGTCTGGTCTGTCTCAAGCTGCTGCTTGCTTGCAGCATCGAGCTCTCCTCCTTCCTTTCTAGGAACTGTCAAGTGGATTTCCCATGGAGCTCCCTTTGGTTATGGGCGAATGGATCCAGTATGGCGAGGATGAGATGGAGTGAATGGGAACGAAGGGAGGGTGCTTGGCGGGCGAAGCGAGATGATGTCCTCCACCCTGTCAGTGAGCCCTGAACCATGTCTCTGAGCTACGTTAGCCAGACGTCATCGCCAACCACAGTAATCCCTGTTTACCAAAGACCCAGCAGGATAGACTGTGGAAACACTGGAGTTCCTCTCCTCTGTCACATTTCAGCCATAAGGCCGAGTTGATCCCCTTCACTATCTTGTACTTGAAGTATTGGGCAGCTGATGAATTGGGCAAAAAAAACCCTCGGCCAGTGATTTATCATTGCCGGTACGTGCACAACCTTATGGTGCATCATGGACGGATGGTCTCAGTAGCCAACATGGAAAGTTAAATTTGTTTGCAACTGGGAAAATCTGTTCTCCTGCGGTTTTGGGCTTAAAATGAGCGATTTAACCAGGAACTGTTGAAATTCTTAGAAATCGGGACCAGTCTATCATTAAGTTGATTCTCCATCAAACCTGCAACGGTCAGAACCCAGCCAGCAGTTATTGCGATCTGTCCAAAAATGCCCTCAACCTTGACTGCACTGTCACCAAATACAGTTACACCATTGTTTTTGTCCGGGAAGTCTTACTGGATGAAGTTACTGGAATGGCTAACATTTCTGTCGTTGTCCTACTCATAAGTGCTGATGTACATCTCTGTTATTTTTTCTAGGGCAGTATCAAATCTCTAAAAGCGATGGCCTTTTGGTTTATCAAGTACTATAAGATAATAAGTCTAGCTCAAGTGTCTTATTTGTACTCTTCCAGTGAATACTCCATTGCATCAATGGACAGAAGTATTGGGACGCCTACATATTACATCTGCAGGAGCTTTATGACCGTCTATTTGAAATTCCTTAGGCATTAATAAGGAGCTAGTCCCCCTTTACAGCTCTAACAGCAGCAGCAGGTCTGGAGCTTTGCAGCTATTAGAGACTTTCCTGCACTATGCTTTGAGCCCAGCACTCGGCCCTGACCCCGCTCTGTACCTTTACGTGGTCTTGCTGAGCAGCTGTGGTTCCTAAATGCTTCCACTGTTCAATAATAATACCACTCACAGCTGATGGAGGAAGATCTAGAAGGGAAGGTCTAAATTTCTCCAGCTGACTTGTTGTTGTTGGTGCAGCGGTGTCTCCTATTATATCCAGAACCACGCTGGAGTTCAGTGAGCTCTTCAGAACCTCCCAGTCTTTCACTAATGTGAGGAAGAAAGGCCGACTGCATGACTAGGGGCTTGATTTTATTTATAAGCCAAGCCTCTTTTATATCAATCATTCAGTCCTGTGTCCCAATACGTTTGTCCAAATAGTGCCTGGTGTTACTGGTGTAGCTCACATTCATAGCATTTTCATTTGCATTTCCGTAGTACCTGCTGACCTTCAAACAATGTCGAGCATCCTAATCTCTCTCCATCTCACTCCGTCTTCCCTTCTTGCTCTTTTTCGGGCCCTTACCGTCTCATTTTCCTCTCCCCGACATAAGCGGCGTAAGTGCTCCACTTACCCATGAGTCATAGGTGCAAACAGATTGTACCATCACACTTAAAGCCCCGCCAGCAGTTGAACGATGGGCTGCGAGCGCAGTTCCGATGACATGTCACCTTATTTCATGCCTTGTCATCAACATATATTTATGCATTAAGTGCATCGGTGAGCCCATTGACTTGTCATTTAGAGCCTGTGAAATGGCTTAGCTCGAATGACATCATATGAGTCCTTGAGTTCAGAGCCGTCGAGTGCGCGATAGCACACCACCACTAACTGAATACAGATGAATCTGTGCGGTGTGGACACTGATCACTGGATGAACAGCATTGCATGCACTCTCCCAGCTGTTGGAGGCCGTTGCATAAGGCCACTATTGGATTCCTCTGTTTCTGACTAATCTTATCTTCAAACTTAATGAACTCTTGTTCTTCATATATGTAGCCACCCAGCCTGACCTGCTGGAAGATTGCCCCAGAGGTCCCCTCTACCTGCGTCAGACCAGCTGCCACCTACCAGTCCGACCATCAGACCCCCCACCCACCACCACCCATACCAGACCAGCGACACACCCTCCTACCACTGCTACCTGTCTAGTGACCATGTTAAAACCTAATTGGACTCACCACTAAACCTATCTGCCACCATTATTAACTATCTACACCATGATTATTATATTATGATTATGATCAGAGCAGTTCAACAGTTTAGATGATTTGATAACTTTTATCATTAATTAATAAATAGTTCTGATCAGAGGAGGATGGGTTGGTCCCTCTTGTGAGTCTTGGTTCCTCCCAAGGTTTCTTCCTCCAGCTATGAGGGAGTTTTTCCTTGCCACTGTTGCTGTTGGGGCTCACTGGGGGTATTTGATCCTTCATGTCTTACGTTATTTCTTTTTTATCTCTGTCTTTTATTAATTACTAATTATGTAAAGCTGCTTTGTGATGACAACAGTTGTAAAAAGCCATACAAATAAATTTGACTTGACTGCAGAACACAGTCCACCCGAAGGTCCATTTCTTAGCATATACTCTTTTTTGGATTTACACCTTCTCAACAGGGTTCACTGATTTTGGTTCCATCAGACCTGCTCTCCTCTGTTCAACACGCCCCATCAAAGATACTGTGTGTTTGGAAGTGTTTAGACTAATTCAGAACAAGGCTGGGATTTAAGGTAAGCCCTCTGCCAGAGGGAGGCCTCAAGGAAATCAAGTCCATAGTAATTCAATCATCTGAGGTGGCTTCGGGGCTTCTGCTGTACCACTAGGCCATTGCCTCTCAGATTTCAGAGGATCTCTGATGTTCGCTGAAGTATAACTTTCAAACTAGAGGGTGTAAAAGAGGCCGTCTGGTATAAAATCCCTAGCCCTTGCACTGTGAACATGTGGGACACCTTGTTCTTATTTTACTACCGTGTTACTCCAGACACTGGTAGGTAAAGCCATATGCTGTAAGGACTTACTACCCATCTTACATTAAAAGGTCCTTTGGGTATTTTAGTAATGAATTAGTCATAAAGGCTATTTCAGACAATGATCTTTTTAGATGACTGCTGGACAATAAGTAGCTCTTACTGTTATATAGTGGGGTGCCAACATCATGGCCACAAGACTGTACGGTTTAAGGTTTTCCAGCAGCCACATTTCCAGCTAGTGAGTTCAAACTGGGGTGCTAATTAATAAATCTAGTAGTTACTTCAATAAAAGCCAGATGAACTCAGGTGAAGAAACAATGAATAAGCAGGTGTCCCAATAGTCAAGTCAAGTCAAATTTATTTGTATGGCTTTTTACAACTGTTGTCGTCACAAAGCAGCTTTACATAATTAGTAATTACTAAAAGAACAGAGACAAAAAAGAAATAATGGAAGACATGAAGGATCAAGAACCTCTAGTGAGCAGCCAAACTCCTTCAGAGTTGGAGGAAGAAACCTTGGGAGGAAAGAAGACTCACAAGGGGGACCCGACCCATCCTTCTCTGGTCAGAACTATTTATTAATTATTGATAAAAATGACCAAACCAGATACAACAGATAATAATTAATAATGGTAATATTAATAGTGGCAGATAGTTACGAGTCCATTTAGGTTTGAACATTAAACAGGTAACAGTGGTAGGAGGGTGTGCTGCTGGTCTGGTATGGGTGGTGGTTTGTGGGGGGCCTGATGGTCAGACTGGTAGGTGGCAGCTGGTCTGACGCAGGTAGAGGGGGCCTCAGCGGGCATTTACTCTGAGAAGGTAAAGAGACAGAGTTAGTTCTGAGAGGATATTATAGAGAGCAGAGAATGTTGAGCAGTATCAGAGTGTCTCTGACGACTCCGGCAGGTCTGACTATAACAGCCTCATTAAAAGGAGAGAGCCAGAAGGTAACACAGACATGGGAGCGCCCTGAAACCCAATACTTTTGTCCATATAACTCAAGCAAGTTTCCTGTCCCCCGCAAACAAATGTGGGGTGATTTACAAGTTACTGTTCGTAAATCTAACATCGGATCAGTAGTACAATACTACGGTATAATTTTCCAATTTATCAATGAATCATTTATTGAACGCCGATGCATTGTGCACCAGTGCAAAATATTAAACCCTCCAGGAGTTCCAGGACTGACTTGCCCGACTGTATATACTGTGAGGTATATTCATGCTTATAGCTCCGGCTTCTCATATTGGCAAGAGCCAGTGAGACTTCTTTCCAGGTCACCCCTATCAGTAAGCCAGCCGTGATGACCCATTGGAGGCCTTTGAGCGAAATCTTCTGGCTTGTATGCCAAGATCCCTGCGATGTTCAGCTTTCGCGTCGGTCTCAGGCCTTCCCTATTAAACGCTTGCACGACAAAGGTGCTCTTCATGCTCCGAGGCCTGGGGCCTATTTCATATGCCAGTTATTGTCCCCGGCGGCGCCGTATCTGCACAGCTTCTTCTGACACTATTTGAAAAATCTGTTTTCGTTCTCTTTCTGCCCTCACTTTTTTTTTACGGCCGTGTTTTACCTTTTTCTTCCCCTCATCTGTCGAGAGCGCTCCCTGGTTTCTTTTCCCCCTCCAACGCTGGGGAGCTTTCATGTTGTCGGGCCCGAGAGCGTTTTGTTGTTCTTGGCAGGTGACGTGAAGAAAAGCCTCATGTGAACCTCTGCTCTGGTATGAGGGCCAGTGTGAAAATCAGAAGAGGTTTGTGACACGCCACACATTCTGAAAGAGAGAGAGAGAGAGAGAGAGAGAGACTGAGGCTGAGAGACTGGATTCCTGATACTTGGCCAGGCTGATTTAGTTCCAGAAAGTGACAGTCTGGTAAAGTGCATGCTGAGCTGTCGCTGCCGCTTTCCTTTTAGGACCTCACATCCATGTCTGAGAAAGGCGAGGTGAGAAAGTAGAGGAGTAGTGTCTCCAGTGGGACTCGGCGATATGATGTGAAGTTCGAATCCCAATATTTTTATTAATGATATTTTTCTTGGCAAAGTTGAATAATGAGAGTTCAGTATCTGGAAGTGGCAGGGCCCCCGAGTGGTCCAGCGGTCATGCTGCAAGCCATCGGTAGCCGGAGCCTGAGAGAGCACAGTTGGCCAGGGTGCCACATCACCCCAGTGTAATGCTGGCCAGCACTGCCGTCTGCTGGCCGTTGCATCACGACCCGGGTACACGGCACTTTCCTCTGAGTGTGTTGGTTGCCTGGTGTCGTTGCATCGTGTCAGTGTGGAGAAAGTGGCGATGGCTGGCTGAGCATGTGTCAGGAGTCAGTGTATGTGTAAGTGGATCTAAATTGGGGAGAAATATAACAATAAATAAATAAATAAACAGTAGACGAATGTGACAGACTATGAACCTCAAACACTGCTGTTCCTCCTTCAAAAGAACATCAAAGGTGCAAAACAGGCCAATTCCAGAACCCTGAAACTGTTGTTTATTTATTTACACCCCAGAAATTTACATGAAGACTTTTGAGAGTAAACACGACGGCTAATTCTAGAGAATATGGAAACAAATATCTTGTTGCAGTGCTAAACTAGGCTAGGCTGGGACATTAGCTTAGCATCTGTGAGCTGTCAAGATAATGTAAACCAGCCGTTAAAAGCAAAGCTCATCATTTTTTTTATTATTTTTTTTTTTATGACCCTTCCATAAATGTAAAATCAGCATGTTTGATTCTGAGGTAAAATAACAGGGTGGTAAACAGGCTTGTAAAACCAGCATGAGCATATTTCACTGCAACCAAAGCAACATATGTATTATATTTATACAGAATAAATGCATTTATTTATTCTGTATTATTTGGCACCTTTAATGTTGAGACTGATCTGATCTGATGTGACATTTGCATAATCGTAGATTATACACAACTAATTTATGCTACTATGCTAATTGATGAGTGATAAATCATTTTTTTTTAATTAATGAATGCATTCAGCTACTTCAGGCTGCACCCATTGCTGATACAGATGTGCAAATGCACACAAACACACACAGACACAGCTTGTCTAGTCCCTGTAGAGACGTATTGCCAATAGAATAGGACTCTCTGGAGCAGATAAACATCATGAACCTATTGGCACCATGCTGCCTAATAATTCTGGAATTTCCCCACTGCGGGACTAATAAAGGACTATCTTATCTTATCTTATCTTATCTTATCTTATCTTATCTTAATGCCAGGTGTGGGATAGAGGGGTATAAAGCCCCCCAGCATTGAGCTGTGGAGCAGTGGAAGAACTGTGTTCTCTGGAATGATGGATGGTTGGTGCTTCATCCAGTACTTTTGGGATGAGTTGGGGAGTTGGGGGTGAAGTGGGATGGTAAACATCATTCAACACTGACTTCACTAAGGCTCTTGTTGCTGAATGCAGTCAAATCCTCACAGAAATGCTCCAGCTCCAAAATCTAGTAGGAAGCCTTCTTCCTCCCTGGACAGTAGAGACACAGTTACTGCAACAAAAGCTTGATTTCTGAAATATGAATAAATGAATTATTGAAGAAATGAATGTATTCGATTTACCAGTGTGCTTCACCAGTATATAGGCCTACTACAGCATTTAGGATGTGGGACAATGTCATACTGCTGTTCACTTTTATACCAGCATACCTCCCACAGCTAGTCCCCAGTGTAGGGCAGTGAGTGAGAGTGAGAGTGAGAGAGAGAGAGAGAGAGAAAGAGATAGAGAGAGAGAGAGAGAGAGAGAGATTTGGCAGTCTCAGGCTTTGTGTTGCTTTGCCTGCTCTTGTTGCTGACAGTGTCAGGTCTCCCCAGACTTTTGTCTTCCAAAGCCTACACTCGTTCAATTAAACGCGCCACTTGAGAAGATGGCTCGGGCCCTGCCAAGAGCCGGGAACAGTGTGTAATGTGTGCTGGAACTGCCAGAGCCGCGCTCCGTTTTGTCGCGTTAATCAAGGCTGGAGCAGTTTCACAGGGCATTTAGCAGATTTTATAGCACAATTCTGTTCTCATCTTTGACAAGATGTGGATATTTTTGATGCTCAGATGTGGCCTGTTAATTGTGTAGGAGAAGCAGTGTGTGGAAGTGTCTGGAAGACCTTGATTCCTGAGCTGTGTCGTCTCTGTCTCAGTTAAAAAGGACTTCATGTTCCTCGTGATTTAACAGTGCACCTCATTTTCTTGATGAGGGTCCTAAAACAGAGCGTGTGCTGAGGCATTTTCCCAGACCCAGACTAAACCTAAGCCTATGGTGATTATTTGTGTGGATGAGTCCAACACACCTTATCCAGACATCCTCCAACATTAAAACCACATGTAGGTCCCCTGAAACAGTGTTGCCTGAACAACCCAAACATGCCATGGACTCCAGAGGAGCTCTGAGGGTGCTCTGAGGGTGCTCTGTGGTGTCTGGACACCTTCAGACGTTAGCAGCAGATCTCATTAGATTCAAAACCCTGACTCTGTCTACAAAGCCAAGAACGGACCAGCCCCTCCATACTTGATGGCAATGGTCAAAAGCCCTTCGAGCTTCAAGTACAGCTCAGCTCGACCCGCCATCCCTCAAAATCTACAGAAGACGAGCGTCCAGCCTCTTTTCTGTCCTGCACCGAAGTGGTGGAACGAGCTTCCCCTGGGTGTCCGAATGGCAGAGTCCAGCCCAGACTGAAGACCCTCCTCTTCTGAGAGTACTCAGGTTAAGAGAAGAGTACTATGGTCACCTTACTGACTTGTGCTTAGTAATGTCTAAAGCTTAGAGGTATCTTTCAACTATTAGTCTATTCTAATTAGCTGAGGTCTTTCTTGGGTAAATAGCAAAGCACTTTTGTAAGTCGCTCTGGATAAGAGCGTCTGCTAAATGCCGTGAATGTTAATGCTGCGTTCCATCTACCTCAGAAGTTGGATGCTGGATCTGGGAAAGACCACAGCTGGTTTGTCACTCCAGTGTTTTATGGTGACCTATACCTATACCTATGAATAAGCGTCCACAGATGGATACAATGGATTCAGTGATACACCAATAGATAGCAGTGCTGATAAACTGTACAGTAGGTTGGTGAGGCTCGCTTGTAGAGGCATTCTAGTTAGGAGGCACCATAGCAACACCCTAGCAACCACTTATAGCAACACTATAGAAACCACCTGGAGTACCATAGCAACCATTACACATTGCCAAAGGTTAGAAATCCTTCTGGGTTCGCACTTTTCTGGTTCTTACGAACACATGAACACATCCCGCCCAGATGAACAGCTTTACAGATGATTTTCTCAGATGCCTAAAGGCTTCTGCTCAGGGCTGTTTGAAGCGCTAACCTGTTTTAAGGGGAGGAAGAAAAAAAGGAAAGACAGGAAAAGAAGAAACACCAAACAAGTTTCCTGCAATAAATCTTTTGACACATTTAAACACACAAGTCCCTATTTTGTGTGGGTGTAGACCTGTATGCGAGTGCAGGTATATATATGTGTGTGTGTGTGTTTTCCTCTCATTTTCGTTTTATGGGGCTTTCACTGGTGTGCTGTTTTAGTTATTTTCTCTCCTCCGCTTGTGCACCCGGCCCAGAACGGACACAAACAGGCGCGTAAAACTCCCGCCCTTGTCATTCATCTTTAAGTGCTAATTTGAATGATTTGTTTGGCCTCTTATTAAATGTTACTGCTTCCCTGCCCATTAGACCAGGCACCTTATAACTCTGCTGACGGCAGCGCGAAAAACCTGGCCTCACGTGAACCTGCAGTGTTTGCAATAGCGGCCCGCCGGTGCCCAAACGCTCCGGTAATTTGGCTGCGTCGCTTTTGTTAATCAGCGGAGAAGGGCTTGTGTTTCCCCTGGGGAAGCTGGCCAACGCAAATGCAAATAATGAGGCCTTTGTATGTTTTTTTTTCTCCCTCTTTCTCTCTCTCTCTTTCTCTCTCTCTCTCTCTTTCTCTCTCTCTCTTGTTCATTTTTTTATTATGAGCCGATGTGCTCGCATACAAGTGTGTGTGTATGTATATGTGTGTCCGCCTGCTGGATGGATAGACCAAGGGCCTAGAAAGTCAGTGCTGGAGAATGCATGCATATGATCTTAGTGGGTGGCTGCCTGAGTGCATATGTATGTGGGGTTTTAGTGTGCGGAAGGAGGAGCCATTCAGACATTAATACTACTTGATGGTCTGTATATGACCTGCTATTTAATCCCAGCCCCTTTTGTCTCCATCAGTATT
Organism: Salminus brasiliensis; assembly: GCF_030463535.1. NCBI lineage: Eukaryota > Metazoa > Chordata > Actinopteri > Characiformes > Bryconidae > Salminus > Salminus brasiliensis. The sequence goes on along the minus strand of NC_132878.1, from coordinate 5,848,634 downwards.
TCTACTTTAAGCACCCCACACTCTCCCCATGTTCCTGCCCTCGGTCTTAGCTTAGTTACCAGTAGCTTCGCCTGTCATTCCTCAACTGGAAGGGCAGCTAGGGAACTTAAAGTGGTTGTTTGATGGAAATTCATGAACCCCCCCCCCTTAGCCAAGATACCCCCTCCTTTCCCTCAGTCAAGATATACTTTTTAGTTTTGCTGAAGAGCTACAAGGCTGTAGTGGTTTGTGTGGCGCAGTGGATAACACCACTACCTGCCAGTGAGCCTGAGATTGGGGTTTTGATACCTGGTCCGGGTGGCTATGCTGCTCTACACCAGTAAGAGACTCAAGACTACATTGGCTACATTGGCTAACGTCTGTAATACGCATACTCTGGTAAATCACTCTGGATGAGTGCAATGAGCATCAGCTAAATGCCATAAATGTAAACGTACATATAGCTAACAAGGCCGACTGCGTGGCTAGGTGCTGGATCTTATACACCTGTGCCAATAGGAAGGAATGAGACACACCTGAATTCAATGATTAAAAGGTGTCCCAATATAAGAGGTGTATCCATATAGGGATAACTATGTAGATCAGATCATTCAGTTTTTAGGATTCCACTTCCATGCAGTCGGCCTTTACAAAGAATGGGTGGTTCTAAAGAGCTCACTGGCTACATTGGCTTTCGTCTGTAATACGCATACCCCGGTAAATCACTCTGAATGACAGCATCAGCTAAATGCCGTAAATGTAAACGTACATATAGCTAACAAACACATACCCGCCATGTCTCCAGAGAGCTCTTTAGAACCACCCTTTCTTTGTAAAGGCCGACTGCATGGCTAGGGGCTGGATCTTATGCACCTGTGCCAATAGGAATGAATGAAACACCTGAATTCAGTGATTAAGAGGTGTATCCATATAGGGATAACTATGTAGATCAGATCATTCACTTTTTAGGATTCCACGTTTCCAAGTATACTGGCTTCACGAGAAATACCCACGCTTGCACGCACCGCTGTTGAGCTATGTGGCCTGGATGTTTCCTCTCCCGATGCACGTCTTGTTTTTGGCCCATGCGCTGCAGATTGGGTTACGGGTTTGTGGGATCCCAGGCCGTAACCGCAAGCCAGCTATTTGTTTGTGTCTGAGTGTCCGCAGTGGGAGGCGGAAAGAGAGGTGCCTAGCCCCCTGCGCCACCACCGTCCACGCCACCCCGACATTCCGACCCTTTGTTCAAGTCCCAGCTCTTCCCGAGTGGTCCCGACCAATATCAGTTACAGTACCGCAAGACTGCGGGGGGTGTAAAAGAACACCCCCCTCTTCCCCAACATCTTGCACGTTTCAACCATATGTAACGGTCCCAGTAGGAAAAGTGCATCCTAATGATGTATGCAGAGAAATAAATGCTAAGCTGGGGTGGAATGAGCACTGGAATCTCTGCTGCTACTGTAGCAACGGTTTATATGAAAGCGATGTAAAAATATTAATAAGAACAGTAAGTAAGAGCAAGAGAAAAGTCTTGTTTTACTAAATATTTAGTTTTGAAAGATACTTTAAATATACTATTCTTCATATTGTGAATTTCACGATGAATGGAATGATAGAAATGCTCCAAAATATTTTTACATTGACTTCCATTGAAAGTTAATTTTTTTTTTCCTTCGACTGTAAAGTTCCTGTGTTGAAGATTTGATGTTTTTTGTACTTTATTATTGTTTCAGGGCTCCCATATTAGCTCTTGGCTAGCGTGTTTGCCTGAAAACAACATATAAAGAAATGCAGCTTTTCTTTCAAATATGATATGATATGATAATCCATTATTAGTCCTACAGTGGGGAAATTCTCAGTGTCACAGCAGAAAAGGAATAGCAAGACACTCAGATGCAAAAACGTAGATAAATTACACCATATACACAATATAAATATTATTATATAAGTAAAAAAGCAATAATATTATTTACAGATTATTTACAGGTAATTGCAAATAACTCTTAATTGCACGTGTGTGTGTGTGTGTGTGTGGGGGGGGGTATTGCACATTGTATTTATGGGAGCCCTCAACAGTTAGAGTGCCGGGTTGTGGGTTCGATTCCCAGGCTGCCACTGTTGGGCCCTTGAGCAAGGCCCTTTACCCTCTCTGCTCCCCGGTGCTGGAGGTGTGTGTGTTCACTACCACAGATGGATTAAATGCAGAGGACACATTTTGCTGTACAGTGACAATATACATGCACCTTTACCTTTTATAGTAGGTAGCCTAAATTAACTAGCTTATGGACACTGACAACAAAGCATTCAGTATAAGCAAATAGATTTAAATAACGTGTCATATTTGTAACCTAAAAATGACTAAAAAAGAAAATAACAAAAGAAAAAAGATGCTTAACCAACCATCAGTTCACAAGCCAGCTAATTACTTCCTCTTGAAAATATATAGTCTTATATATAAACCTTAAAAGTCAATGTATCTCTTAAAAGATGGGGGAGACAAAAACAATTGTTTTATCACTAAAACAATTAAATTAGTTGCAGGTTAAAAAAAAAAAAACAAGTACAAAAAGAACACGTACATCTTAACATCTTCCTTTAATTAATGAAGCAAAATAAGCGACATCTTTTTACCAAACTGACTGTTGAGCTAAGCACTGCTGGCTTTCACTTGTAAAACATGCTAACAAGCTACCAGAGGTAACTGAGTTCAGAGTACAATGACATTCCCTCATTTCACTCTTAATTAGTATTACTATAGTACAACTAAAAGTGCCCCAGAGGCCGAAATCTGCCTGCAGCGTTGAGTGCAGAGTTAGGCCATTTCCCTCCCCCTTCTTTGGATGCATGCTGTTTTGCATCCTTGAGCATAACTGATTGCAGATAGGCTTCAAGAGGCCAGTGCTGAAATGCATATGCAATGCAGCAGTAATTACTCAGTGTATTCGAGTACGAGTGATGGCTAGCAAAAGTAGGTCTAAACAGGAAAAGGTGGAATCTGTTGCTTATCAGCCAGTCAATTGCCTTGCGTTGGTTCGAATTAGGATGGTTTACTACAAAGCTGACCTTAGATTAGGGAATTACAGGCTTGTCTAATTCAGCCCTGTAATGGGTATGTAATGGATTTGGGATCTTTTTTTTTTTAAAGCAAAGGTTAAGAAGGTGCTTCAGCCAAACCTGAAATGCAACCAGAAATCAAAGGCTTGTTGAAAGTTCTTTAGGAAGGACCTGTAAGGCAGAACCTTAGCTTTAGGTTCTAAGGATAAGTAAAGATTTGTGTAAAGGTAAATGTGTCCTGAGCGGTGGGCAGCCAACTCCAGCGCCTGGGAAGCAGAGAGGGTAAAGGGCCTTGCTCAAGGGCCCAACAGTGGCAGCTTGCCGAGCTAGGGAATCGAACCCACAACCCTGTTATCAATAACCTGATGCTCTAATCGCTGAGCCACCACTGCCCCATATGTTTAAGTACTGTGACTGATGATTGCACCTATTGCGGCGTGGGCCTACATTGGGCTATTTTGAGTATGTAGTGTTGCTTTACGGTATAAGCGACGTAACCTGCACTCCTTTATATAGATTTAGCAGACTATAGATTTCTAGAGTGTAACTGATGTGTGTGTGTGTGTTTTTGCATTGGTCTTTAGGGATGTGAAGCCTACAGTGAATTACACATACCAGGTACAAACATTGTCCAGATGGGGTGAGAGTGAGCCATCCCCTCCTCTTACTCACTGTCTCGGAAGGCCATACTGCGGAGATGGAATCATCCAGAGGTGAGGTTTTTCATGAATGGGCAGGAGAAACCACCACCACCACTCTACACCAAGACTCCTAACTCTACATTCTCCCACCTGTGTAACATGGTTCTAATGTAATCTGGATAAGGGCATGTAAAAACTCAACAACTTGCTACAACTAATCGACAAAACTGTTAATAAACAAATTGCATTATTAATTAGTTGGCTTAACGTCATCTGGAGATCCCATTTACAGTACTCCATATGACCAAAAGAGGGAAAGCACTGCTAAGGCTGTAGTGCATGACACAAAAAGTCTAAATCGCGAGAGAAACACAAAGAACATACACTGTGTCTACAGCTGAAGATCAACAGGGTTATAGAGTGCTTAAATCAGAGCTGCAACAGCAGTCAAGCAGGTGGAATCATCCAGAGGTGAGGTTTTTCATGAATGGGCAGGAGGAACCAGAAATGGACTAAATGCTTTTTGAGGATTGCAGCAGTGGGACCATACATGTGTCCTAACCTACATGTAGTCTGGACACGACAAAGACTTTCTCACCAGTGGTCATCAAGCTTGTCAAGTAATTGGCTAATAGACAAGTCTTTCCTCAGGATGATATGGGGGTGTTAATGCAGTGAAAGCACTACAATGTTTAGGACGGGGGAACTCCAGGACCAGGGCTGGAACATAAGCTGTGAGCTAATGCAACAAATAACCAGCACATATTCCTTAATTGTCAACAATGGTTGATGCTGGGGTAGCTGTTAAATAGTAGCAGATACTTGACTGCTCACATATTAGTGCAGGTCAATGATTTGTATCTACAGTATCATTAATATGAAGACACATTGACGTGTTCCCATCCATATCAAAAAGGTCAACAAGGAATGCTGAATAAACATTAATATTACATTGATACTTCTTTGGCCTTCTTCTTGCTCTGATAATCTTGAATTATTGAATCACATAGCATAGGTCATACAAATAGTGGGGTGGCTCTATAACCAAACATTGCATAGTATGTCTTGAAAAGAGCCTTTTGAGATTCAGTATGTGAGCACAGATCACTGATGGGCATATGCTGCTCTACGTTATTGTAGAATGCATAGTTTCATGACTTAAGTAGTGTAGGACTAGAGAACCCAGTACCCTTATCCCACACCTGGTTGTTTCATGCAGCAGTATTGATTAGGATGTGTGAATGCAGGTCATTTCAAGGCACAGGTTGGTTTACATTGAAGGTAGTAGAAAAGATCTGAGCAGGCAATCAGAATTGAGGTGTGGCTCAATCAAATAAGGGACCAATTATTGGTGTGTGGTTTATATATCTTTAAACAAGGTCACAAACGGGTCAATGAGTACGCCAATGATGATGATGATGATGATCCACCTGCTTTCAGGTCCCGAGGAGAGCAGTGTGATGATATGAACTCCATGAATGGGGATGGATGCTCCAGTCAATGCAAGAAAGAGCCTTTCTTCAACTGTGTTGGTGAGTCTTGTGTTTGTGTGACAGTGGCGCAGTGGTGGTGATTGGGTTGGTTAGGCTTTATAATGATCTAAGACCCAATAGTTGTTTATATGTCACTTAGGATTATTATAATCAGTGTTATATAAAAGCCTTGTGTCTCTAAAATCTCACAAAACCGAAGAAGCCGAAAAGTTTCAATGGAGGTCTATGTACAATGACGATTTGACACAATGTAAAGAACAACTGCCGGATTTACATTAATTTACATTATGTGGACATGTGACAGTGTGACAGTGTCAGTATACTTTTATTCCATTTCTGAAAAATTCTTGTTGTGTTTGTTCTTACAACAAATATGTTCATAAAATCACAAACAGGCAATGAAAATGAATCTCTTTCCTTAAGACCTCATCAGAAGGCCTGTTGTTTGTCGCCAGGCAGTGCGACATCCTCGTGAAGTCTGGAAGACATTTCATTCAAAAGAACAGGCCAATAAATTCAGAACGGATGCCTTGGCACCTAGTCCGGCTCTCTGCTTTATGCATAAACGAGCCCTTTCCACTCTAGCTCCCCTTTTGTTTTGGCCCAAGGAAACTTATGTCACGTCAAGGCCGCGGTGCCCACATGTGGAAAAGGCCCTCGCAAACATGGTATTAACAGGTTTCCGACGCAGGCAGCACATGAAAAGAGTCAAGTTACGTGGGATTAGAAGCAGCGGTTGTTTTTCAAGGTGTTTGCCTTGAGGATACCTCGAACAGTCGTCCCACAACAAGTGCAAACACCAGAAAATCTGGGTTATGTAACTAAAACGGACTTGACCTTAAGTCTCTGGCCATATGTCACCTATGACAGCCTTACGTAGAGTCTCACCGGCTGTGCTGTCTGTCAAGGCCGTTGGGATGCCAGCAGGCAGATTTTTCTTCCACTGTCCGCCTACTCCTACTTTTAGAGGAAGAAGTCACATCTGCATGGCGGCTTGGAGTATTTGTCATTTTCAGATGGAAATTGGATGCAGAAATGGATAAATCATCTGCGCGTCGGCCTGTGCCTTTCCGACCGTACGTCTGACAGCCTGACCAGGTGGAGTGTTTTTTACACTCATCATTTTCTCTTAACTCTTTGAAGTCCCCGGCGTCTTCCAATCTAAACTCCATTAGTGTTTGATAGTAAATATTTTATTATGTGCTTGAAGATTTTGCCAAAATGTCTCAGATAAGACTTGCTCTGAAGGCAGAAATTGGACATGCACCACAGTAATATAGGAAAATATACAAATATGGGCTGTTATTGGGCCTCATTTATGAAATGCTAGTGGTGTGAAAAATTTTGGAGTCAGCAACTGCTTGATTATGCTGGTCTTGCTGGTAGAACAGCTTCATTATGCTGAAAAATCCAGACCAGCTGTTTCAGATGGTCTAAGCTGGTGTTTGATGGTCATCCAGACAAATACATACTGTAATGGGAAGCAAACTGGTTAACCAAATCTTGACCATGGTGCATTTGATTTTGGTCATGCTTTTTCATGCTGGTCAAACAGCTTGATTATGCTGGTCAAGCTGGTCAAACAACTTGAAATGTGTCCTCTGCATTTAACCCATCTGTGGTAGTGAACACACACTCACACACACTAGTGAACTAGGGCCAGTGAGTACACACACACACCCAGAGCAGTTGGCAGCCAACTCCAGCGCCTGGGGAGCAGAGAGGGTAAAGGGCCTTGCTCAAGGGCATCAAACCCACAACCTTGTTATCGATAGCCCGGCGCTCTAACCGCTAAGCCATCACTGCCCTGTCTTGCCAATTATGCCGGTCATGCTGGTCAAACAGCTTGATTATGCCGGTCATGCTGGTCAAACAGCTTGATTATGCCAGTCATGCTGGTCAAACAGCTTGATTATGCTGGTCAAACTGGTCAAACAGCTTGATTATGCCGGTCATGCTGGTCAAACAGCTTGATTATCCTGGTCTTGCTGGTCCAACAGCTTGATTATGCTGGTCATGCTGGTCAAACAGCTTGGTCATGCTGGTCAAACAGCTTGATTATGCTGGTCATGCTGGTCAAACAGCTTGATTATGCTGGTCAAGCTGGTCAAACAGCTTGATTATGCCGGTCATGCTGGTCAAACAGCTTGATTATGCCGGTCATGCTGGTCAAACAGCTTGATTATGCGGGCCATGCTGGTCAAACAGCTTGATTATGCGGGCCATGCTGGTCAAACAGCTTGATTATGCTGGTCAAGCTGGTCAAACAGCTTGATTATGCCGGTCATGCTGGTCAAACAGCTTGATTATGCCGGTCATGCTGGTCAAACAGCTTGATTATGCGGGCCATGCTGGTCAAACAGCTTGATTATGCTGGTCAAGCTGGTTGAACAGCTTGGTCACACTGGCCAACCTGCTTGGTGATCCTGGTCAACCAGTTTGGTCTACTGGGCAAGCTTGAACATACTGGTGGTCTAGCTTGGTCAGGTTGGTCATGCTTGTAGACCAGCTAAACCATCAAACACATACCCTTTACTGGGCAAAAGTTGAGCTGCTTAACCAGCTTCACCAGGCTTTTTTTCAGCAGGGATATTTCATATATAGGTCATTCATTTTGAACAGGGGAGGAAGAATCACCCATATCTGTATCTGTACATTTTCCTGAAGCCATTTTCTTTCAGTGCCGTTAAGAATCAGGCTTCATATACTGTTAATAAATACTCCAGTGTTGCTTTTTTAAATATGATATTCAGAGCTTATTGCTGTGTTATGAAGTTATGTTGGCAGCCTTCATTTCAGGGTGTCGCCAAAGATTCACTGTAGCTGAACCTGAACCTGATCACAGAACAAGCTTTCAGATACCGAGCAGAAGGCCCCAGATTCTGACACCTAGGAGAGCTGGAGAAGGGCCGCCTTGATGGATGTGTGTGTGTTTTCAGCATAACTGCTATGAGCAGGGTGTATGAGAATGTAAGAGTGTGTGTGCGTGTGTGCCCCCTTCAGCAGCCCCTCGTTTCAACATCAGCAGAGCTAAGCTGAGGGGAGCACTGGAATTTGCGCAGAGGCCAACTTGGCACGGCCCGTCTCCGTCCCCCTTACTGGAACCCCTGAGTCTGAGAGAGAGAGAGAGAGAGAGAGAGAGAGAGAGAGAGAGGGAGAGGGAGAGAGAGAGAGAGAGAGAGAAAGAGAGAGAGAGAAAGAGAGAGAGAGAGAAGGTTAAGGGCGAGAGACAGAGGCAGAACAAGGATGTAAAATAAGAGATAGTGAAAGAGCTAGAGGAAAGAGAGGGAGAAAGAGAGAGAGAGGTGGAAAAGAAATTAGAAATAGCGAGGAAGTAAGCAGTGTGAGAGACAGTGAGAGAGAGAGAGAGAGAGAGGTGGTAAACATGATAAAAATGGAAATTAAAAGAGTGAATTTGGAACAGAAGAGAAATTGATAGAGCAAAAAAAAGGGAGAGAGAGAGAGAGTGAGAGAGAGAGAGAGAGAGAGAGAGAAAGAGAGAGAGTGAGAGAGAGAGAGAAAGAGAGAGTGAGAGAGAGAGAGCGAGAGAGAGAGAGAGAGAGAGAGAAAGAGAGAAAGTGAGACTGGAAAAGAAAAGAAAGGAAGAAAGTGAGAGAGAGAAAAAAGAAAAGAAAGAGAGAGAATGTAAGAGAAGATCAAGTGAGAGAGCAGGAAAAGGGGAGAGAGCGAGAGAGAGAGAGAGAGAGAGCGAGAGAGAGAGAGGTGGAAAAGATGTGAAACAGCAAGAAATGGAGAAGAAAAGAGAAAGCAAGAAGGTGAGAGTTAGAAAAAGAAGTGGGGGAAGGGGAAAAGAAGAGAGAGAGAGAGAGAGAGAGAGAGAGAGGGAGGGAGAGAGTCTAAAGTGGGAACAGGTGGAATTAAAAAAGACAGAAGTTGGAAAATAAGAGACACTAAGAGCAAAAGAAAAGAGGAGAGAAGAAGAAGAAGGAGGCGGAGCGCGAGAGAGCGTGAGAGGGAGTGAGAGGGAGTGAGAGGGAGTGAGAGGAGGGAGGGAGGATAGAGTGAAGAAAGATTGAGAGAGCGAGAGAGATTGAGAGAATGTAAGTGTGAGTGGTGGGGGAATGAGTGAGAGAGAGAGAGAGAGAGAGAGAGAGTAAGAGAGAGTAAGAGAGAGAGAGAGTAAGGAAAGGGGAGACAGGGATGGACAGGAGGAAGATGAGGACTGAGTGAGAGAGGTCTCCAGCTACGGTGTCTGGAAAAGCCATCCATCTCTCTCTCTCTCTCTCTCTCTCTCTCTCTCTGTCTTCCCCTCGTCTCTAAATAAAGACCATAGACCTTAACCTGACAAATTCATCAGATCCTGTTTCTCCGCCTCTCTCCTCCTTATCTCATATGCAGGTCAAACACAAAAAGTTGTGGCCAAAAATTTGTGGACACCTGCTTGTTCGATGTTTTCCCAAACTCAAGAATTTTGAAGAGAAGCACGTCCCCTTTTTGCCGCAGTAACAGCCTCTACTCTTCTGGAACGGCTTAACACTAGATATTGGAACATTTCTGCGTGGAGGATTTGATTGCATTCAACCTTATGAGAACACTGGTGAGGTCAGCTACTCATGCTCTAACTCATCCCAAAATTTTGGGTGGAGCTCCATTACTCCAATAATGGGGGGCTTATACCCTTCCAGCTCATGCATGGCATTGAGCAAGGTGACCTGAAGCATAGACCGACCCGATGACGAGGACATGTGTCTCTGCTGGGGAGACAGAGGGGAGAAAAGTGAGGGAGGGAGGACAGAGGACACCAGAAATGCATTGTATCTCTTTAAAGGCACATACTGCTGTCTGCTGGCAGGAGACGTCCATGCCTATAACACCCCCCCCCAGCCTTTTTTTTTCCTTTTTCCCCACTCTGCATGTCAGCGGGTTCAAACTTCTGTTCCTGCCTCGTCCTGATGGAGCGTGAAGAGATTTTGGTTGGACTTTTACGTCTAGAGCGGCTTCCAGCAGAAACATCTCTGCTGAAAGAAAACCCCTCACAAAAAAACGGGACTTACAAAGACAGCCTGGCCAGCTCAAGCTGGTCAAGCTGGTTGACCAGCTCAGTTCTTTACCAGTATAGCAGCTATATATGTTTTGTGCTTTGTGACTTAGATGGTCTACCAGTGTGCCCAAGTTGGCAAGTCAAGCCTGACCATGCTGGTCCACCAGTATGATCAGCTTGACGACCAGTAAGTTGGTCATGCTGCTCCAGCAAGATCTATGCTAGCTGGTGAAGCAACTTAACCAGTTTGCTGACCAGTATAGGGTTCATTTCTCTCTCTCTCTCTCTCTCTCTCTCTCTCTCTCTGTCATTGTGTCTCTCACTCGCAGATGAGCCCAGCATGTGCTACTACTACGATGGCGACGGAGTGTGCGAGGACTTCGAGCGAGAGACGAGTGTGAAGGACTGCGGGCTCTACACCCCTAGCGGGTTCTTGGACCAATGGGCCACTTCAGTGGAGGCATCCCACGAAGAAAGGCTCTACTGCCCCGCCGAAGTGGCAGCAGGATACCCCGCCGCCACTAAGGTAGGTGTCCCCCAGCCACCACAGCTTCTCGAGCTCTGCTTTCAAAAAGCAACAGTGGTTTGAAGATGGCAGCACATTGTGATTTCGTTGGTAGCACCTTTACCTTTATTTATAAGATAATCAATATGGGGTCAATAGGTCATATCCCAGTAAAGTGAGACCCATTATTTAGCCTGCTGTTAAAAGTGTACGACTTATGTCAGGCATGTACGGTTACACATTGTGGTCCTAAGAGTCACTATCTGAAACCACTCCCCGACTGGTCTAACTTGCATCAGTTGACAAGTTTGATCATAGTACCATTCATTAGTCATTGGGTTCAAAGTGTTTCTTTTAGGTGGGGTTCCTTTCATTATCAGAGCGTAATTTTGCTTTGCACCACCCTAAAACCTCATGCCATGAAATGTCTTTATTATGACATCATCTCTCAGCTTTTACGACTATATTTCATAACATGCGACCTCCGTTTTGTTAGCTCCTCCTCGTGGCAGACGAGTGCCACTGTGTGGGTATGGATGACAGGGGTGTTCTTTTTTGGGAAACGTCAGGCTTAGCACAAAGATGTGGTTTCTTCGCTGCTTGTAAGTCTGAAGATAACATCTTCAGAGTGAAGAGGATACTAAAACTCACAGTCCCTCGCTGGAAATTACACACCGACCCTGGTGTCAGACAGAGTCCTGGCCATGTTTCCACCACAAGCCAGTTGCAGTTGAGAGACTCGGCGTGTGTGGGGGGGTGCCTGCGGAGATACGGTCAGTCAGGGAAATCAAAGCCATGGAGAAGAGAGACAGATGAGACCATTCGAAGTCATATGAAATTGGAGACACTACACATCTGCCTTGTAAGCACTTGGTGGATGAAATGACAGCAGGCCATCAAGCCCATAAAGCATTCACTCTTGTCAGCAGCAGCTTTTTGACATGTCTCCTCTGCTTTGAAGGTGATGGTATTGTAGATATGCAGTGTAGACAAACAAATAGGTCTTGTTGGTTATAGATATGGTTCTATCCAGCTCTGGTATTTGTTGTTAGCCCAGCTAAATCTACTGCCATGACCTTTCCCATAAACAACAAGTTGCCTCAACCCAGAATGTCGTTCTGTGACTGTGGTTCTACCTGAGAGTTTGCAAATCATTGGAGCATCTAACTGGTATGCTATATATGCTACAGAAGATGGTTCGCTTCAAGTGTTGGATCATTATTGCCCTTAGAGTTTCCTCACAGGGCCCTTAGTCAATTGAGGGGAGTCCCCTCTGAGACCCACTTTGCACTTAAATGGGTGTCTCGAACAGACATGGGATCATATTCACAAGAACCAGAAATACATCAATGCCAGGTAGAGGAATTTCCACTATTTGATCGTGGATGGGTATTTACTTGTGGACACACTGGCTTTGGGATGTTGACTGAAGAACTTGCAACCAGGCTAAACATGGATACCGGCCATAGAAATGTCGCCCAGGCCTCCTCCAAAGCCACCGACTCCAGTGAGCATGTGTTCCCCACCAAGTGTTTTTCCACTATTATGCTTCTGAACTGGGACTGGAACATGAAAACTGAAAGCATCTGGGAAAAGCAATGTTTGTTAAGCATGAACTACTAAGCAGGAACATCAGAGGCAGCAGTGGTAAATGCTGATAAATGCTGACAAAGGCTCTCTCCCACTGGATGACATCTGTATTACAGACTATATATTACATACAGACATGTTAAATGTCCCAATTTGGTACTGCCAATTAACCCTGCTCCCCCTTACACTGGCAGCAGCTCAGCCGCACTAGCTAACAGACAGCTGTGCCGGCTAACAGCACTTTAATGATGAGTGATTGAGGGAGAGTGGTTGGTGGTGGTTGGTGTGGTGCAACAGATAATACTACTGCCTGCCAGTGAGCTACCACACCATGTGGGACACTGGGGGTTCGATTCCCGGTCTGGGTGACTATGTTGCGGTACACCAATAAGAGGCCTTGGGCAAGACTCCTAACACTACATTGGCCCACCTCTGTAATATGAGTAACCTTGTAAGTCGCTCTGGATAAAGGTGTCAGAGAGCATGGCCAGTAATGCTCCCTTGGACTCCGTCTGCTGGTGGCAAAGCAGCATGGCTTGGGATTTGATCTTTCAACCAGGCCATACTGGAAGCACAGCAGACCATGGAGCCACTGTCTGTTCACTCCCTCTGACTCCACTTCCTTCCAGTCCAGAAGGCCTCTCCCCTCTTCTCCACTGCTGAGTACATCCAGCAGACTACACATAGACACCCTAAGAGCCTATCAACCCAGCCCTCCTGAGTCCTCAGGACCTAATCCACAGGATCTGTCCATAATGCTTCTGTGATATGCCATAGCTACGGCATATCACATCAGCTCTAATCACAGGCCACTTGTGAGGCCTAGATTCCTTCAGAAGTAGCTGTGCGTAAACACAGACCTGGTGCAGACCTTTGAAGCATCCGCCAAAGGTACCTGCACACTGAGATGTCTGCCTGTTTGCTGTTTTCCTTCTCCGTTTTTTGTGTCCCCCCACCTTCGTAAGGTCTCAGGCATGGTCCTTTTCCCTTCAAAGGCCACGTTGAGCCAGTTCCCCCTGTGGCGAACAAGGTTAGTCGATAGGGATCAGCCCGGATGCACGAAAGGAACCCGTGGAAGAGAGCGCAGGAGAGGAGGGAGGGTTTTGGAGGGGAAGGAGAGGGAATTGTGTCTGTGTGGAAGATGCCAACGGGCCTGCAGCCATGGCTGCTAGCTATCTGCCGTGAAGAAAACACAGCCTTTTAGGTCAAAGGAGCAGATTTTCATCATTGGAAGAGCCACATGCAAGAACACACACACACACACACACACTCATTTGCGAGTTGAAACCCCTCACCGTCGGACAGTTTAAAGACTGTGTGTGTGTGTGTATCTCAAGTAGAAAGAACAGGATGTCTTTCTTGCTCTCTGTGTGGGCTGGACAGAAATGTTCTTGGCCTGGCTTGGCGACAGCAACCCACCAGCACGTTACCGATTTTTACATGCTCATTGTCTTGACCCGCACCATTCAAGCTGTCTAACTCGTCCCGACGTCAGCACTACAGTTACTTGGGCCTACTTACTTTAGAGCCTGTGTGTGTGGACTGTGGCTTTCCTGAAAACCACTTCCAGAAAAATCTGGGAGGCTGGTGTGTTAGAGAAGTCTGGTCGGCCCCTACATTTCCCAGACTACGCAGCGAGCAGGTTGCGAACTTGAATATGAAAATATACAGATGGCCGCCATGCACAGCTTCCCGAACTGATGCCGTCCATTGCCAAGGTTGATATCCTGTCCATTATCACTGCCTCCCTGCCCTCCAGATTCACTTCTACAACAGTCAGTGGTGGCGGAATTGGGCCTTTTGTGTTCTGCTCAGAGGACTGGGATTGCACAGTAAAGACAGTGAGGCCATGGGGTAAAGAGGCTACAGTGGGACTGAAGAGGGCCCACAGTGTGTCTTTGTTTTGGCTGCAAACGGAACTTGACATCAAAAAAAGGGGGCTTTGGGTTTTTGATTGTATCTACCGATCTTCTCTACATATCTTCCAGTAGTCCTGTTTCTGTATCGATTCGCACTGGAGATGCATGGTTTAAAGCGATGATTTAATGATGTTGTAAGCTGATGTTCTTGAATTGCTTTAGACATTTTAAAAGGCACGCCAGTTAAACAAAGACATTCAATAGACTCTGTTTTTTTCTGTCTTTTCCCCCCCCCTTGGCATAGTTAAAGTGCCACTGATGAGTATTTCACTTGTCGGCCCGATTACCAGCAGTAACCCTCCCGCCTTCTTATTAAAAGGCTTTATTGAAGACGCCTCATCTGGGCAAATGGGGGGATTTCTGCAAGACAAATAGCGCTCTATACTGAGTTCAAAGTCACCATTGGCTTGAGCAATTTTGCACAACATTCCATTGGTTTGGAGAGTGCCTCAAAAATGAGCGAGATTGCAGATTTACAGTAGGCTGAAAAGTCAAGGGGCATCTTTCATGGTTATTGATCATTTCCTTTCGAATTCCAACCAGGCTTTGACACTAGGCCACAGCTTGTGGTTAAGATGATGGCATATTATGGTGGAGGATGTTGAGGACAGTTGTGTTGACGGAAATAACTCTGCGAGCTTTGGGAGCAGCCGTTGCAAAATAAATCATTCCAAATGAGACTGCAATGCTGACATCTTGATTTATGGCTCATGTCAAGTCTATGTCAAGGGAACAGCTCAGCTACAGGTTTTGTTTGTACGTTGATTTTGCAATGCTGATCCTTATCACGACTGCAGAGATGAGGTGAGATCATGTCTTGGCATTTCGGAGAGTCCTTTACTCTTATGTTACGATTGCTTTTGTGCTGCGTTCCAGGTCACAACAATGTAAACAACCCAAACAAGTTGTATAGTCTACGTTAGATTAGTTAACTGATTATGGAGCTGACGAATTTAGTTAATCCAATTTAGCTTAGGCAAAAAAGCATCCGCATCTCCGTTACGTCAACAACGCTGCTCAGGTTGAGCTTACTCACAAACGGCAGGGAAGCTGGATTCGCTTACATTTTTTGTCTGATTTTTGTTCAGGGTCCTTCTTCTTAACTTGGGTACTAAATATTCCCTCTTAGAATTAGAAATACACGTTGTAGCTATTGCTCAGCAGAACAACAGATTTTAACCCATTCATGGCAGTGACCTCACAGCTGCCCCAAAGCTGCTAAACATTAGAACTCACCCTATCACAGGACATCTTCAGACTGGGATCTCCTGGCCATTTAGCCCTGAGACATTCCTGGGATCTCCTGTCCATTCAGCACTGAGACATTTCTTGGATCTCCTGGCCATTTAGCACTAAGACATTCCTGGGATCTCCTGTCCATTCAGTATTGAGACATTTCTGGGATCTCCTGTCCATTCAGCTCTGAGACATTCCTGGGATCTCCTGACCATTCAGCCCTGAGACATTTCTGGGATCTCCTGTCCATTCAGCTCTGAGACATTCCTGGGATCTCCTGACCATTCAGCCCTGAGACATTCCTGGGATCTCCTGACCATTCAGCCCTGATACATTCCTGGGATCTCCTGGCCATTAAGCCCTGAGACATTCTTGGGATTTCCTGGTCATTCAGCCCCGAGACAATCCTGGGATTTCCTGGTCATTCAGCACTGAGACATTCCTGGGATCTCCTGGCCAATTAGATCTGAGACATTCCTGGGGTCTCCTTTCCATTCAGCCCTGAGACATTCTTGGGATCTCCTGGCCAATTAGATCTGAGACATTCCTGGGGTCTTCTTTCCATTCAGGCCTGAGACATTCCTGGGATCTCCTGGCCATTCAGCACTAAGGCATTCAGGGGATCTCCTGACCATTCAGCCCTGAGACATTTCTGGGATCTCCTGGTCATTTAGCTCTGAGACATTCCTGGGATCTCCTGGCCATTTAGCACTGAGACATTCCTGGGGTCTCCTTTCCATTCAGGCCTGAGACATTCCTGGGATCTCCTGGCCAATTAGATCTGAGACATTCCTGGGGTCTTCTTTCCATTTAGGCCTGAGACATTCCTGGGCTCTTTTGGCCATTCAGAACTGAGACATTCCTGGGATCTCCTGGCCATTCAGCACTGAGACATTCCTGGGATCTCCTGACCATTCAGCACTGAGACATTCCTGGGATCTCCTGGCCATTCAGCCCTGAGACATTCTTGGGATCTCCTGGTCATTTAGCTCTGAGACATTCCTGGGATCTCCTGGCCATTTAGCACTGAGACATTCCTGGGGTCTCCTTTCCATTTAGGCCTGAGACATTCCTGGTTTTTTTTTGGCCATTCAGCACTGAGACATTCCTGGGATCTCCTGACCATTCAGCACTGAGACATTCCCGGGATCTCCTGGCCATTCAGCCCTAAGCCATTCCTTGGATTTGAACCAAAGCGTTTCTGTTGCTTGAGCAGCTGTAAAATCATAAATGTCTAACTGCATGATCATTGGAAGGTCATAGGTTTGAATCCTGGGAACGACACAGTGCGGCGTAGTCACCCAAATGTGTATTGTTGATCTAACTGAGATGCAGACCTAAAAAAGTAAGTTAGGAAAACTTGTGACTAAACAAAGTTGAGGCAGTCGACGTTGTTTACTATAGCTTCTATATTTGCTACATTCACCATCGCACACAGTCAGTGTTAAGCTTCAGCTGCTTTGATCCTCCAGGAAGATGAAAGACGTTGGGCAAAAGCACAATAAACAGCGCTAATGACATTTTCACATAGCACACCTTGAGTAATTATGTCCCAAAATTACCAGTGACACAAAATAATTGAGATGATTAATGATCCCCTTCCTAAACAGCTCTGTCTCTTGTGCTCACCGGTCCATGCAGCATGAGGTTAATCGAGGTAGCCCCGCATCCTACACCTGCCGGAGCTGGAGCAGGACGTGCAGTCCCACCATGTAATATGTCTTGGGCACTCGAACAGAACATCTTGTTCGCACAGTCACACTGCTGGGACAGTGCTTTTAGCCAGCGTCAGTCCAGGGGGAATTTCTGCCAGCGCCTTGTTCAGCGCTCAGGTTAACAACAAGCATGTGTTAGCATAGCGGAGTGCTGGGGCTCAGGCAGGTGATCTCTCTGGAGCCCTCGCACCACAATGAGAGCTGACGCAAGCCCCATTGCCCCGGAGGCACACAAGGGGCGATGACTGCAGAGCGGAGATCTCTGCATGCTAAGGCTAACAGAGCGCCTCTGCAAGCGCCTGAGTGGCCGCAAGGTCACATTAGTAACACCCCATTTCATTGCAGGGTCACTTTCGCATAATAGTTTTCAGCTATGCTTTTCGTGTGTGTGTGTGTGTCTGTGCAATAGTTGCGTAGTGTGTGGGGCCAGGCCTGGGTTGTTGTTTTTTTGTGTGTTTGTGGGGAAGTTTGCTGCATTTGCTGAGGTGTCGCACATGAGATTGTTTAGATATAGAGCAAAAGGTAAGAGAAGGCCTAAGACCAGCTCTGAGGTATGTCACATGCACTGGTCATGCAGCTCGAAGTGAATGTGCCAAGATATTAGCATGTGCTACAAGTCAAGTCAAGTCAAGTCAAATATATTTGTATAGCTTTTACAACTGTTGTCGTACTTAAATAGTAATAAATAGTAATTAGTAAAAGACAGAAACAAAAAAAGAAATAACGTAAGACATGAAGGATCCAAGACCCCCAGTGAGCAGACCCCTACGGTGACAGTGGCAAGGAAAAACTCCCTCAGAACTGGAGGAAGAAACCATGGGAGGAACCAAGACTCACAAGGGAGACCCGACCCGCCCTCCTCTGATCAGAACTAATTATTAATTATTGATAAAAGTTACCAAACCATCTAAACTGCTGAACTGCTCTGATATTATGATAATCATAATATACTAATCATGGTGTAGATAGTTAATAGTGGTAATATTATTAATAGTGGCAGGTTTTAACATGGTTACTAAACAGGTAGCAGTGGTAGGTGGGTGTGCTGCTGGTCTGACGCAGGTAGAGGGGACCTCAGCGGGCAATCTTCCAGCAGATCGGGCTGGGTGGCCATTTACTCGGCTACATATGTTAGTAAGTCTGCCCCAAGGTGTGTGTTCAGAGGTGGTTTAAGGCAAGGAGTGGAATCATGCTACACTTTCAAAAATAAAGGTGCTTCCTAAGGTTCTTTCAGTGATGCCATAGAAGAACTATGATTGGTTCCAAAAAGAACCATGTTTCTAACACAAAGAACCATTTGAATCATTTGAAGCACCTTTATTTTTAAGGTGCTTGAAGTTGTCTTTAGAACCTGATGGGTGGACCATTGACAAAAAATGGGTGGGCCTTTGTCCGCTACCTCACACTTAGTTAGTCTTTGTGCACCCTCAAAAAGTAAAGTCCTCAAGTCCATGCCCTGCTTCTCCCATCTAAGATGAATGCGGTTACAGGGAAAGTGGAATGGTGACTTTGCCATACCACAGAGGCCTCTCCTGTTTCAATTATCATTAAACGGACCATCTGTTTTTTCCATAAGAGAACAGGCTTTAAAAGGCAACCTCCATTTACACGGTTGGCTGTTAACACGTCGGGATTTTGGGGAAGCATGGCCAGCGGCTGTGGAAGGAGCGAGATGCTCTTTGGAAGCCATCAGCCAACCACGCGTTTCGCTCATGTGCCCGCAACGGCATGCAAGCCAGCTTTGCATTCTGTGCTGTCAGACTGGAAGAAGCCGCAAGTGATGTAATTGTCCCGTCTAAGACATTCGTCTCAGATCTCATCTCGTCTTCGCCACTTAACATCACCTTCTTTTCTGCGTGACTTATGCGAGGACACGGACAGGTGAGAGGAAAGCTATACAGCAGAGGCTGAGCCTTACGTCACGTTTTGGTCTCGGGGTCTTTAGTGGCGAACCGACCAAGATGAGGGAAGGCCAGGGCTCTCGGAGTCTGCTTGGCTCTGAGATTGAGGCCTTTAAAGGACATTACCTCACGTGGCACGCTCTTAGCTGCACTTCTTGTGTATGTGTGTGTGTCGTGATGGAGGATCGAACCTCACCCAGGTCTCCCCACAAATGTCTCGCAGATGTTGGGGCTAGCTGGCAAGCACTTTTCCTGTTTGTCCCGGCTTTCGCGGGGAAAACAAATCACAGTTTATCCAATGTGTTCAGGGAAAATAAACAAATTTGCAAGTATATGTCAAACCCTGAATGTCCACTCCCTGGGAGACATCTATTTGTGCAGAGAAAGTGCAGTGAAAGGAAGAAAGCTCCATGGTCCTGAAGGTAGACGCTCGAAGCCTGGGTGAGATGGTGCTTCACGTCGCCTTTGGATGCGCACCCAGAACATTAGGCATGCAGCCACATTTCAAACAGCTTACGAGGTTGTTTATCAAAAAAAAATTGGGGTCTAAAAACTCCTGGTGTTGTCGGCTTTTCAAATAATCTGTTGGCTTCTTCGCTTTCAGATTGCCGCAGAGTAAACATCAGCATCACGTGGTACATGAGCTCTAATAGGTTTCTCCTCTCGTGGGTCTGACTTGGATCTTTAGCAGACAAGCCTGATTCCCCTGATACCTGTTGATGATTTGTTTAGCTTGTGTAGAAGCAAGTGTTGGTGCTTTTCGCTTTTCGATCCAAGCCTTGCCTCAATGCCAACTCTTGCAGCTGTTCCTGAATCAGCAGTTCAGAGCAGAAAATCAGGCACATTTGATTCCTCTGTGAAGATCTCGAGCTGTGTGTTCGCAGTGGCTGACCTAGCGCAACCCCCAGCTGCTGCGGCGCTCTGTGGGAGACTCTATACCAAGGCTTATTAAAAAATTAAGTCATTTGTTATTTATCTGGCTGCGTCCATACTTTTCTCCTCTCACCACCACCACCACCACCACCCCCCCTTAAAGTTCTTCTGAGGATGAATGGGAGGGAACTGCTTCTAGCTGGGCCATTTATGGTGGCATAGCAGAACCTGCTAGATGCACTTTAGAAGCTCTGGTCTGGTTGGCTCAGTTGGGATGACACCAAAACATCCAAATGCAGCCTTCTCATGGAGGTTGAATAAGGGCTGGTGGGAGCTATAGGAGAGGTGGAGTGTGGGGGTTGGGAGAGTGGGCTTCAGTTGAGGAAAAGACATGCAGGAGGCCAGCCCCTATGGCTTGCAGAGTACCCTGCTTTGGGTTGCTTTTATCTTAAGTGGTGATTTACAAACAAAATCTTGACTCCACAGACAAGGGGGTTTGGCTATGTTTTTGGGGAACTGGTGTGTGGTGGTGGTGGGGGTGGGGGGTGATCTGTGAGGAACACCTCCCACCCAAACTGCACAGCTGGTCTGAATTACATCTTGGAAGCAATTGTCAAGCCATCCCAGGCTGACTTTGTTTTCAGGAGTGAACGCTGGGGGATATTTGCTTATAATTAACTTCAAAACATCCAGTTGTGCAGAGGCGGACCATGGGGGCCCTTACGGCGGGCGGGCGCAGAGTTCGCGCCATGTTCATGCATGGCCGTGAGAGGTTTGTGCTTTGGTGGACTGTATGTCAGAGATCTGACTGGGTGGAAAATGCCGTTTTCTGCGGGGTAAAAACTATGCAGTCATGTTGGGCCTGGTATGCAAGGCTGAGGCAAGATCAACAAACCATGAGGAACTGAAGACTTCAGCATTCTGCTAACGGCTGTTTGTTGTGATGGTTCCATAATTTCTTGGATTTTGATCCACCGAGTCTTGCGTGAGCTCCTTCTTGTGCCATGGTGTTGTAATCAAGCAACGTAGCGCCATTGTTTTTGTTCTCAGTAGCTTTCCCTCGCTAACTGAACAAGTCTCGACAAGCTCGGGACATTTAGCATTTGCTGTTGCTTCCACCTCCTTTCCTACTTTACTACCTCCTCCCCTCGCATTCTTGCAACTTGTGGTTTCTGACGATTTATTGTACATCATTTGTTTTATTGGTTTATTTTCCCCCGTGCATTGCTTATGTTAGACCTTGCTTTGGCTGCTGTGTTGTGGTTTAGCAGTGATGTCACAGGGCTGAAATGCTGTCCACAGAGAGACTTCCTCTCCCCGCCTCTGGGCAGCCTTCCCCCCATCAGACCGGGGCGACTGGTGGGGGGGTGGGGGTGGGTGTTGGGGTGGTCTCCTGGTGTCTGGATTTATTTACTCTCCCTAACAACCAAATCAAAATAATGACAAGTCCATTTGGGGGAGGCTGTACAGTGGGAGACAGAGCAATTATATAACAGCAGTTTGGGGAGGGGGGGGTGTTGTCGGTGATGGCGGTTGTAGGATGAAGGCATTGGTGGAGTTTACGAGTTCAGCGTGAGGCTCTTTGGTCTGTGCGATGCGCCGGACACTAACATTTTGAAATGTTGGTGCCTAAGGTTAAAATTAGGGATAAAAATAGGGGCTAGTATGGTTAGTAACATTGGGTAAGCCTTTGGTGGTCACCTTGTCCTGACCTTCAACCTGACTCTGGACCATCCCCACACATCAGTCCCATCAACAGATCTCTGAGGCAGATATCACCTAGTAAGCTGGAAAATTTCCATGGGAGCTCAGATTACTCATATCCAATTTCTTTGAATCAGTGGAAAAGGCAAAAACTAGGTGTCCTTCTCCCATGTCATGGAGCACAGGGTCCTGCTTTTGTGTTTTGAAGAACTGTCTGCTGGGAAAAACAATACAACAAACCAGGCTTCAATCTAGATCTATCTAGACCTTCTGCAAGGTTGTCCAGCGATCCCAGCTACTCTGTTTGTTTCCTGTTCCACCTCCTTTCGAAAGGCAGATTCCCTCCATGATAGCACCAACTCAGGCCTTATCTAAACCACAAACTCATCACGCCTGTGCACTTTAAAGCCCCAGCCATAAGAAACAGCCCCGTGACCTCTTCGGGACTAGCTCTGAGTTCACATGGCTTTGTGTGAAACTCGAGCGACATTGCCTCACGGATGTCGTAAGTTGTCTGCTTTCCAAGTCGCACTGATGTCTGATTGGGGCAGTAGTGCACAACCGCTGGCTAATTTGATGGAATGGGAATTACAGAAAATATGACAGTCTTAGAGACGTGTGGAAGCATTTATAGCTTACACAGAGTCTGCATCTGGTTCATTTGGTCCCAAGGCCTACATTTATCATAAGAGGGGGCTGGATGGGGGGTGTGGGATCGAACAGAGGGGAAAACAATGAATTCAGGAAATCTGATTCCAGTTTTGGAAGATGGATAAAAAAAAGCTTTCAAGGCTTTCAGAGCTTCATAGGTGTTTTACCAAATTTATAATAACAGAGGACTAACCATTGGCTGCATTTTTACAGAAAGCCATGATGCATGAAGTTCTCAGGTTCATGGTTTCAACCACCGTAAACTCCAAGCTAATTTTCAGTTATTAATTGTATTGTGTAGTACAGGGCTTTCTAACTCGCGACTGTCTTCTCCCCTCCCAGACCTGTCAGTCTAAGGTGTTTGACCTGTCTGATGGGGTTTCCCAGTATGCCTGGTTTCCATGCCGCGAGGCCCAGCCAGTGACCTGGGTACGGCAATACTGGCTGAAGGTGAGTTTGACGTCCTTCACTCACTTCTAAATGAGTATCATTCGAACCGGCGACGGAGACGGCCTTCTGTGCTTCACAAGCTAGTGCAAAATGATTGACATTACAGCTAACAAATAAGACCCCAGCAGCCCACTTTAACTAATTCCCCTTGCAGGCCTACTTCTCCCACCCCATGGTAGCGGCAGCAGTTATTATCCATTTGGCAGCAGATGGGACAAGCTTTCTTGACCAGACCCAGTGCAACATCTCTGTTCAGTTGGTGGATACAAAGGAGAAGATTCACCACTTAGGTATGTCCATGTCCACCCTTTCTGGATCTGGAACCCTCCTGCATGTATAGAAGGTAACCAGATCTGCTAAACCATCAAATGGAAATGAAACATTCTGCCTCCTCCAGGTGACTGGCGCCTGAGTTGCCGCAACAACCCCCTGGTGATCCCTGTGAACCATGACCTCAGCATGGCCTTCTACCACACCAAAGCCATCTGGCTTATCTTTCGCTCCGAGCTTGTGGCCATCTCAGGTGTGGCCCTGCGCTCCTTCCAATTCTTCGACCCCATCACCATCAGCGGCTGCCAGAGCAACGAAATTTACAACCCCATGGGCCAAAGGTGAGTTGTTAAGCTGTGCTTTAAGGCTTTCATAGAGCAAGAGAGAAGTTTTTTTTTTTTAACCGGCTAATCAGTTAATGTCTTTAATGGATTTAATATAAATAAGTAAGCAAGTAAATAAATAAATAAAAATTCTAATTATGCTTTATCTGTATATATGTTATATTTATATTATATAATATATTTATATATTACTATATAATATATTATTCTTGACCTATATATGGTTGTTGTCATTATTATATTGCAATACTTAGTATTATCTATTTATTTTACTTGTTTATTTTTAGATTTAGCATTATTTAAAAAGCTGTTATTATTTTGTATTTTCATATTTTTAATTTCATATTTCATAGTTTTAATGGATGTACTTATTTTATTTGAATGGAAATGTAATATAAATAAGTAAACAAGTAAATAAATAAATAAAAATAAATAAAAATTATATTTATGCATTATTTATCTGTATATATGTATACATCTGTATATATATATATATATATATATATATATATATATATATATATATATATACACACTTATATATTACTATATAATATATTATTTTTGACCTATATATGGTTGTTGCTCATTATTATATTGCAATACTTAGTATTATCTATTTATTTTACTTGTTTATTTTTAGATTTAGCATTATTAAAAAAGTAAAAAAAAAAATCTTTTAATAGATAGTAGTACTTTCATAAAAATGTATATATATATATATTTAAATATATTATTTACTGTATTTATCTGTATATAATAATAATTTGTATTTAATTACTACTGCTGCTGCTAATAATATTAACGTGACCTTTTAAATAGAAATATTATGTGTTTGGTCAAAGCAGATGTATCATTCCAGCCTGTTCACTCTTGGGCTCGGGCGAATGCTATAGCCCTCCAATAATTACACTGCTGTAGTAATTTGCAAATGCTGGAAAGGGCCACTTCTTATATTGACAATGCTAATTTGCATCAGTCCCAAAGAGAGCCCTAAAGACACACACACACACACACACACACACAAACCCAGATATGATCTATGACTCTGTAATCCTGTTTTTTCTGGCTTCTGGACTTTTTTGGGGGCTTCTGTTGTGCCTGGAAGCTGTGGTGGACTTGACCAGTGGCAGAACGTTTTCCGTAATCCCTCTACCTCTACAAACCACCATGGCCCTTATTCCCAGTGCTGTTAACTAACAGGGATCATTATGACCAGCTCCATCCCTTGTTTTGAGCACTGAGTGCCTTTAAAACTCTCATGTGTTTGGATGTGGTGGAGGAATGTGATTTGTTCATTCCCCCACTGTTCTGTGTTTGGGTGCCAGTGGTGGGGTTGTAGCAGACATAACAATATTTGTGGCTTTAATTGCTTAATATGTCACTGGTGCGTTTAATTGCACTGTAAAAAACTACTACGTTAAAAATAGATTATAATATCAGTCGGTTTAATATAATAATCGACCAAGTTATTAAAAAGCAAAGAATTACGTAGAGATGAGACATTGTTTGGTTACCATAGAAACCCTGAAGAAACTATGTTCAGTTCACCATGAGCACAGTAAGGCCCTTACAAATGCACTACATGTCCAAATGTTTGTGGACACCCCTTTTAATGAATGCATTCCTACCTTAAGTTGCACCCATTGCTGACACAGATGTGCAAATGCACACATACACACACAGCTTGTCTAGTCACTGTAGAGAGAAGAAGTACTGCCAATAGAATAGGACTCTCTGGAGCAGATAAACTAGATGAACCTATTGGCACTATGCTGCTGCATAATAATGCCAGGCATGGGCTATAGAGGGGTATAAAGCCCCCCAGCATTGAGCTGTGGAGCAGTGGAGGAACTGGATTCTCTGGAATGATGGATGGTGGAGCTCCATCCAGTACTTTTGGGATGAGTTGGGGTAGAGCTGAGGAGTTGGGGATGAGTTAGGGGTGGTGATTATCCAACATCCTGACCTTGTATGCCTCTATTTCGTAGAGGTGGGCGGTGACCTTCCAAATGTTAATGCTTCCACTGGTTGATGTGGAAACAAACAAAATCAGAAAAGCCTTTGATTGGCTCTGGTTTACCCTGCCTGCTCCTCACTAAGCCCTGCCTCTGCATGCTCCATGTGCAGTGTTGCTATCGTTCTAAAGCCTTGTATCTCCATTTTTGCTGATCTGGCAGTGGTTTGTTACTTTGTAGGGCTGCCACTAACACCATTTTTTCTATTGATTAATCTATCGATTATTTTGACAATTAGTCGATCAATCTAAATGTTTAATTTATTTATCTTTTTATTTTGTCAAAACTGTAAATAAATATTTACATATTTAATAATCTATCATTGTCTGTTTAAACAAGAACTTCAGCAGAACAGTCAGCCGTGCAGTGGGGTGTTTACTCTCCTTATCAAAGCGTATGTGATCTATTGTATTTATGCCATTCCCTACACAGAGGCTAAAAAAAACTAAAGTCATGAAAAAAGAACAATTAAAATGATGCGTTGGCTTTAATTATCGATGTTTACGCATTTTCAGTGTTGCTGTTATTGACTACCGCAAATAATCGTGGCAGTCTTTCTACATTGTGTCCAAATTTCATGATTAACTGACCAATAGAATACTCCTAAATGACTTGGAATAATAGTCTATAATTATAAACAATTTATAATAAATATAATAGATGGGAGCATGAAATTGAGCAAAATCTCTTGGTCTGCTGAATCATTAAGAGTTCCTTTCACTGGAACTAAGGGGCCGAACCCAACTCCTGAAAAACACCCCCACACCATGATCCCCCCTCAACCAAACTTTACACTTGGCACAATGCAGTCAGACAAGTACCACCATTCTAATAGAAGTCAACATTTTTACATTGACTTCCATTGAAAGTTTTTTTTTTGTTGTTGTGTAAAGTTGGCATTTAGAGATACAAGGTTTCTGTGTGACTGCAATCTTTCAGGTTTGGGATAGAAGTGCATAAAAACTGTTGGAAAAGCTAGAGAAATGTCTGCACTCCGCCTTTGCAGTGGCTGACAGTGGTGAAGTCCTGGTAACATAGCCAGTAGCAGAAGATGTTCGCTTTTTTGCTTCTTATAAGCTTTTATTGTCTGGCCGAGGTCGGACATATCAGGATATGAAGATAACATTTGTTGTCAATTGGGAGTGGGTGTGGTCTTTATTTGACAGCGAATAGAATGAACAGTTTAACAAACTCAGATGAGCTTTCAGTTGGATGTAGGCTCTTGTACTAAAAGAGAGAGAGAGTTGGGCATGTAATCAAATACCTGTAGTCCATAGAATCTTCACCCACCCCCAGTTTATGTGAAAGCTTTCAGTGGTTTTGGAACGCTGGACACGGATATTTTTATGTACTCCTGCATCAGAACCTTACTGAAATCTTAAACCCTGTTTTTCATCCATTTCTCGTATCGGCTCTTTGGTTTTGGAAAGTGACCTCAGTTCCTCAAATGTCCTCCTGATCTATCACCACTCCAGTTTTTTGTGCACATTCATGTACAAGCTTGTTTTTATGTTGTTTATGTTAAAATATACATAATAACTATATAACTATATAATATATATATATATATATATATATATATATATATATATATACCGTTATGTTAGTAAGTTAGTAAGTATCAATATTTAATTACTATTTAACCTATATTGAAGTACCATTATATAATTACTATTTAACCCATATTGAAGTACCATTATATAATTACTATTTAACCCACATATATTATATATACAAAAGTACCAATATATAATGACTACATAACTCATATAAGAACCAAAATGTAATGACTATGTAATTCATATATAAGTACTGAGATGAAATTATTATATCCCATATATATGATATATACATAAGTACCAAATATATAATTACTATATAACACATATAGAAGTACCATTATGTAATAAATATTTAACCAATATATATTTTATATATACATAAGAACTGATATATAATGTTAAAATATACATAAAATATACATAAATACCAATATGTAATGACTATATAAGCCATATATTTTATATATTATGGCCATACATAAGTACCGATATGTAATAACTACATAACCCATATATAAGTACTGAAATGTAACAAATATAACCCATATATTTTATATATACATAATGTACCGCTATGTAATGAATACAATCCATATATTTTATATATATATATATATATATATATATATATATATATATATATATATATATCATTCTATAATAACAATACATCCCATATATTTTATATATTCATAAGTATATAAAATCTATATTTTATTATAGACATATAATACATGGCATCTGTTTTTAACAGAAAGCTTAGCGTTTAGCCCTCAATTTGTTTAGCGCTGCTCGGCCGGCCACATGAATGGTAGTTTATTAGGCATGAATGGTGCGGAAGTTGAACAACACGTCATGCCATGTTCTCATAGTCGTGGCCTTGTTAAACGCACAAAGGGGACGCCTCGTCATTCCGAATGAATGAAAAAGCCTTTCCGCATGTGGTGAACGTGACTGTAGGACACTGTGTGTGTGATTGAGGTTTAGAGTTAATCTATTAATTCATTTTAAAAGACCTCTTCCACCCCCCCCCCCCCACCCCCCGCTCTGTTCTTATGTGTGTCCGTTTTCTCTCTGCCTCACTTTCCCCCATGTTGGTTCAATCAAGTCGAGGGCATGTGTTAATGATTCAACGGCTGATTGATTCACACACTTTTCCTTTATTTGTCTGCTTTGGGTTGAAGTGAATCAAGTTTGTTTGCTTGTCTTTTGTGAGCAATCTCTCTCTCTGTCTCTCTCTCACACACACACACACTCACATTCGCACACACACTTGGTTTTCATGTTAAGAGGGTCACTCATACACAATATTGCCAAAAGCATTCGCTCACCTGCCTTTGCACGCATATGAACTTGAGGTTAGGAGTTTAGTGTTTATGGGAATGTTTGACCGTTCTTCCAGAAGCGCATTAGTGAGGTCAGACACTGATGTTGGACATGAAGGCCTGACCCACAGTCTTCCCTCTAATCCATCCCAAAGGTGTTCTATCGGGTTGAGGTCAGGACTCTGTGCAGGCCAGTCAAGTTCTTCTACCCCAAACTCACTCGTCCATGTCTTTATGGACCTTGCTTTGTGCACTGGTGCGCAGTCATGTTGAAACAGGAAGGGGGCGTCCCCAAACTGTTCCTGCAAAGTTGGGAGCATGAAATTGAGCAAAATCTCTTGGTCTGCTGAAGCATTAAGAGTTCCTTTCACTGGAACTAAGGAGCCGAACCCAACTCCTGAAAAACACCCCCACACCATGATCCCCCCTCCACCAAACTTTACACTTGGCACAATGCAGTCAGACAAGTACCACCGTTCTCCTGGGAACAGCCAAACCCAGACTCGTCCATCGAGTTGCCAGATGGAGAAGCATGATTCATCACTCCAGAGAACTCATCCCCACTGCTCTAGAGCCTAGAGTGGCGCTGTGCTCTACACCACTGCATCTGACGCTTTCCATTGCGCTTGGTGATGTAAGGCTGGGATGCAGCTGCTCAGCTATGGAAACCCATCCCATGAAGCTCTCTGTGTTCTCTGTTCCTGAGCTAATCTGAAGGCCACATGAAGTTTGGAGGTCTGTAGCGACTGACTCTCGCCGACCTGTCGCCGACCTCTGCTCACAATGCGCCTTAGCATCCACTGACCCCGCCCTGTCATTTTAAGTGGCCAATCGCTTCGTGGCTGAGTCGCTGTCGTTCTCAGTCGCTTCCACTTTGTTATAATAGCACTGACAGCTGACTGTGGAATATTTTGCAGTGTGGAAATTTCACGACTGGACTTGTAGCACAGGTGGTATCATATCACGGTACCACGCTGGAATTCACTGAGCTCCTGAGAGCGACCCAGTCTTTCACTGATGTTTGTAGAAGCAGTCTGCAGGCCTAGGTGCTTTGTGTTTTACACCTGTGGCCATGGAATTGATTGAAATACCTGGATTCAATTATTTGGATGGGTGAGTGAATACTTTCGGCAATATAGTGTATGTGCCACACACACACACACACACACACACATATATATATATATATATATATATATATATATATATATATATATATATATATATACATAAGTATCTACATGTAATAAAAATATATTATACACTATCATATACACTATATGGACAAAAGTATTGGGACACCTACACATCACACTTGCAGGAGCTTTTATGGCATCCTATTCTAAACCCATAGGCATTAATATGGAGATGCCCCCCCTTTTGCTTTACAGCTCTAACAGCAGCAGCAGGTCTGGAGCTCTGCAGTTATTGGAGACTTTTCTGCACTCTGCTCTGAGCTCAGCACTCGGCCCTGACCCCGCTCTGTACCTTTACGTGGTCTTGCTGAGCTACTGTGCTTCCTAAACGCCTCCACTGTTCAATAATAACACCACTCACAGCTGATGGAGGAAGATCTAGGAGGGAAGGTCTAAATTTCACCAGCTGACTTGTAGTTGTTGGTGCAGCGGTGTCTCCTGTTACATCCAAAACCACGCTGGAGTTCAGTGAGCTCCTCAGAACCTCCCAGTCTTTCACTAATGTGTGTCAGAAAGGCAGCTAGGGGCTTGATTTTGCACACCTGTGGCAACAGGACTGAATGAAACACCTGAATTTAATGCTTAAGAGCTGCGTCCCAATACTTTTGTCCATATAGTGTACACACATAAGTTCCATATGTTTTGGATATACTTAAACATCTATATGTAATCCCATACTTAACCCTAATCTTAACTTAGGGATGTTAGTAAACATGCATGTGTGTATCTGTGTGTGTGTGTGTGTGTGTGTGTGTGTGCCGAGCCTGCACTGTTCTAAATCTTCTCTTTATTCTCAGCCTCACAGCAGCTACCCAGGGGAAGCTACTGGCTAACCAGTGCTCCAGCTGAAGCGTCTCTATTTTATTGTCCCTGAAGCCCTTGTTTAAACGCTGCTCGCTCACAGCGGAGCTTCTGTCGGGCTGCCCCTCACACACAGAAGCGTTTGATTCACTGGCTGTATGTGTGTGTGTGTGCATGTGTGTGTGTGTGTGTGTGTGCTCCATTGTGGTGGTAGTATTTTTTTCTGGTTTGTTGCGCTGCAGCGGTGGAAAGAGTAGGCCGAAGCACATTTCTATTTATACTGCAGCTCCCTCCCTGTGGCTTTGTTGCCAAAGTAATGAAGATTAATGTCAGGATGGCCGGTGTGTGTGTGTGTGTGTGTGTGTGTGTGTGTGTGTATGTCTCGCTGGAGTTGAATGTGACAAGTAGTATTCCACTGTTAGTCCTCCGGGCCGTCTGGAGGATGACGTAGTGCAGTTTGAGTGCAACAGTCACTAAGCAGCTCTCTCTCTCTCTCTCTCTTTCTCTCTTTCTTTGCCTCTCTCTACCTCAAACTACCTCTCTCTCTCTCTCTCTCTCTAACTGCTTATCTCTCGCTCTCTATGTGATTGCATTCAGTGACAAGAGTGTTAGTGAGGTCAGGATGTTGGATCATCAACATCCCAAAAGTACTGGATGGAGCTCCACCACCATCCATCATTTCAGAGAACACAGTTCCCCCACTGCTCCACCGCTCAATGCTGGGGGGGCTTTATACCCCTCTATTGCCCCCGGCCTGGCATCTGGCAGCCTGGTGCCATAGTAGGTCCATGCCCTATTCTATTGGCGGTACTTCAGTACAGGGACTAGACCAGCTGTGTGTCAGCAGGGTGGGCACCTTAAAGGAGCTGAATGCATGTATTAGAAGAGGTGTCCACAAACATTTGGACATACCTTATATGTGAGGTGAGGTGGGTGTTACCCACTGTCTCTCAGGTGGCGACACGCTGATACACTGATGAGGGGGGGCTGTGACGGGGGCTGTGTGCCCCTCTTCCAGAAACCCATAAGTGTCTCATGTCTCTCTCTCTCTCTCTCTCTCTCTCTCTCCAGTTGTGTTCATTACTCCTGCGAGGCGATCGACTGCCCGGAGCCGAAGGTCCGCAATGCAGAGTTGAGGTGCAGCGGGGGCTTCTTCAATGGCGCTCGCTGCACCGTCACCTGCAACAGTGGCTACGTACTGCAGGTCCACCGGGACGATGACCTCATCAAGAGCCAGGTACACACACACACTTACGCTTACAGACACACACACATCTCTGAGGACAAGGAACAGGCTCGAAGGGAGTCATGTGTGTGTGAGAGAGAGAGAGAGAGAGAGAGAGAGAGAGAGAGCAAAGTACAGAAAAAGAGAGAGGCAGAAAGACACAAGGCAGAGAGAGGCAGAGAGAGACAGAGCAGTGCAGAAAGAGAGGCTTGAGATAGAGAGAGGCAGAGAGAGGCAGAGCAAGGTATACAGAGAGAGACAGCAAAGTACAGAGAGAGAGAGGCAAAAAGAGGCAGTGCAGTGCAGAAAGAGAGGCAGAGATATGCTTGAGAGAGAGAGAGAGGCAAATACACACAGAGAGAGAGGCAGAAAGACACAAGGCAGAGAGAGGCAGAGAGTAAGGTATACAGAGAGAGAGAGGCAGAGAGAGACAGCAAAGTACGGAGAGAGAGGCAAAAAGAGGCAGCGCAGTACATAAAGAGAGTCAGAAAGAAAGGCAGAGAGAGGCAGAAAGATACATAGCAAGATATGCTTGAGAGAGAGAAAGAGAGAGAGAGGCAAAAAATCAGAGAGAGAGGCAGAAAAACACAAGGCAGAGAGAGACAGAGCAAGCTATACAGAGAGAGACAGAGAGAGAGAGAGAGAGACAGAGAGAGAGAGAGAGAAAGAGAGAGAGAGAAAGCAAAGTACAGAGAGGAAGACAAAAAGAGACAGTGAGGTACAGAAAGGCAGACAGAGAGAGAGGCAGAGAGAGACAGCAAGGTACAGAAAGAGAGAAAGAGGCAGAAAGATACATAGCAAGTTATACAGAAATAGATGCTGAAAGGGAGAGAGAAAGGGGCAGAAAGACAAGCAGGCACGGAGAGTGACATCAAGGTCTACAGAGAAAGAGAGGCAGAAAGACAGAGGCAGACAGAAAGAGAGAGAGAGTGAGAGAGAGAGAGGCAGAAAGAGACAGCAGGTTACACAGAGAGAGAGAGGTAGAAAGATGGGCAGAGCGAGAGTGACACAGAGAAAGACATCAAGGTCTACAGAGAAAGAGAGGCAGAAAGATAGAGGCAGACAGAGAGAGAGAGAGAGAGAGAGAGAGAGAGAGAGAAAGAGGCAGAAAGAGACAGCAGGTTACACAGAGAGAGAGGTAGAAAGATGGGCAGAGCGACAGTGCCATAGAGAAAGATGGTATACAGAGAAAGAGAGGCAGAAAGACAGAGGCAGAGAGAGGAAAAGAGGCAGAAAGAGACAGCGAGGTAAAGAGGCAGATGGAGACAGCAATACAGAGACACAGGTAGCAAGAAAGATAGGCAGAGAGAGAGACCAAAGGCAAAAATAAAGAGGCACAGAGATACAGAGAGAGGCAGAGGAAGTGAGGCAGACAGACAGACAGAGGCAGAGAGAGATTACAAGAAAGATGGAGAGACTGAAATTAAGAGCAAAAGCCAGGCAGGAAAGAGAAAGTGGGGCTGAGGTGGAAAGAAAGAGGCAGGGAGAGAGAGGAAGAGAGGTAAAAAGCGCGAGAGCTTGTGCCAAAAGCTCTTACATTCTCGACAGCCATTAACATTATAGAGCAGCACCTCAACAGCTTTTACCGTGTGGAGGACCCACATGTGGAAGCGGTTAGCAGTGGCGCTAACAGCTCCGCTCTCCCCTGCTTCACCCTCTCAGCCTCCCTCCAGCCATGCTAAACCCCACTCCACACACACTGCACACACACACACACACATAAACACACACACACACACTGCACACCCCTACATCCTCACTTAAAGGAGTGTTTAAAGGATGTACAGTTTCCCCCACTTACCCTAAAAACCAGCTCATCAGTCAGGGCGTGAAACGCACTAAAAGGACAAAAGTATTTGGACAGCTGCTCCTTCATTGCTTCTTCTGAAATCAAGGGTATTAAAAAGAGCTGATCCTGCTTTTACTGGAGTAACTGTCTCTACCGTCCAGGGAAGAAGGCTTTCTACTCGATGTTGGAGAAACATTGCTGTGAGGATTTGATTGCATTCAGTGACAAGAGCAGCATTAGTGAAGTCAGGATGTTGGATGAGGATTACCATCCCACCACATCCCAACTTCCTGACTCATCCCAGAATGATTGAATGGAGCTTCACCATCCATCATTCCAGAGAACACAGTTCCTCTACTGCTCCACAGCTCAATGCTGGGGGGCTTTATACCCCTCTCTAGCCCACGCCTGGCATTAGGCAGCATGGTGCCAATAGGCTCATGCTTATCTGCTCCGGAGAGTTCCATTCTATTAGTAGTACTTCTCTACAGAGACTAGACAAGTATTCCACTATCTCACTATCTGTGAAACAATGAGGACGTCACCATAACCTCTGATGAACACTACCTGTACAAGACGTTTGGGAACCTCAGCTTTAAGGTTCTTCTTAACGTGGAGCTTCTCAAAGAACTCTATTGAGGCTCCTTTATTTTGAAGTCTTGAGGTCATGTAGAGTTTATGTTGGGTGCTGTGGCTGAAGGTTGCTGAGTGTTGGAGATTTTATCACAGTTGTGAGTTTCCTAAGGGATCCAGGTGCAGAGTGTACAGCTGATAAACAGCCTGTATGAGAGGGGAATATACTGCTGTGCTGTTTCTGATACAATAAATAGACAAAAGTATTGGGACGCCTGCTCATTCACTTTTCATTTCTTTTGCGAAATCAAGGGTTTTAAAAAGAGTTGATTCTGCTTTTGTTGGAGTAACTGTCTTTTCTGTCCAGCGAGGAAGGCTTTCTACTAGATTTTAGAGGAGCATTGCTGTGAGGATTTGATTGCATTCAGCGTTAGAATGCAACATAAGATATTGAGGTCAGGATGTTGGGCGATCCTCCCCACCCCACCTCATCCCAAAAGTACTGGATGGAGCACCAACCAACATGCCAGAGAAATTACCCCTCTAGCCCACGCCTGGCATTAGGCAGCATAGTGCCAATAGGTTCATGCTTATCTGCTCCAGAGAGTCCTATTCTATTGGCAGTACTTCTCTACAGGGACTAGACAAGCTGTATGTGTCAGCAATGGTGGCAACTTGAAGAAGCTCAATGTGTATATTTATTCATTTATAA
Organism: Salminus brasiliensis; assembly: GCF_030463535.1. Lineage (NCBI taxonomy): Eukaryota > Metazoa > Chordata > Actinopteri > Characiformes > Bryconidae > Salminus > Salminus brasiliensis. The sequence goes on along the minus strand of NC_132878.1, from coordinate 5,814,106 downwards.
AAAGAATAGGTTCCTTCCTAGAACCTTTACATAATGTGGAGGTTCTTTCAACAAAGTTGAAAACCTTTTCGTTCCCTTAAGAAAAGGTTCTTCAGATAATGTAAAGGTTCTGAACCAGTTTCAGGGTTCTTCCTAGAATATTTACATTATGAGGAGGTTCTTTAACTTGATATAAGGTTCTATAAGGTTCTTTAAACACACATCTTTCCACTCTTGCCAGAGTGCTCTTCAAAAAAAAAAAGATGGTTCCACAAAGTGTTATTTGATCAATAGCACAGAACAACTTTTGGTTTCATAAAGAACCTGGTCTTTAAAAGTAATCTGTGACCGTGAAGATCCTTTTGTAAGGTATAAAGAACCCTGACCTAATGTAAAGATTCTATATTTAGCAGTTTTACCTAGAACCTTTATATTATATGTAGGTTCTTTAAACTTTATTAAAGTATTCATGCTCAGGTTTTTCAGCTGTTGTAAGGACACTTTTTAAAAGAGGAGGTTCAAGTTTTCTTCCCACAGAACAAGTTACTTTTGGTTCCTTAAAGAACCTGATTTAAAACAAGAAAGAAATTGTGAGCATGACCTTTTGTAGGGTATAAAGAACCTTCACATAAGGTAGACCAGTGTCAAGGTTCTTCCAAGAATTGTACGTTATATTGAGGTTCTATAAACCTGATATAAGGTTCTTTTTGAGGTTCTTCATGCTGACTTCTTTCAGCTGTTGCAAGGACGCTTTTTAAAAGAGAAGGTTCCACAAAGTTTTCTTCCCACAGAACAAGATACTTTTGGTTCCATAAAGAACCTGATTTAAAACAAGAAAGAAATTGTGAGCATGACCTTTTGTAGGGTATAAAGAACCTTCACATAAGGTAGGCTTTAGACCAGTCCAGGTTCTTTAGTCCAGGTTCTTCCAAGAATTGTACGTCATATGGAGGTTCTATAAACCTGATATAAGGTTCTTTTTGAGGTTCTTTATGCTCTTTCATTTTGTTAGGTATAAAGAACCTTCACATAATGTAAAGGTTTTAGACCAGTGTCAGGGTTCTTCCTAGAATCTTCTTCAAGGTTCTTTGAATCTAATTAGGTTCTTTTTGAGGTTCTTCATGCTCACTTCTTTTAGCTCTTGCAAGAACACTCCTTCAAAGAAGCACCATAAAATGTTCTTTGAACAAATTACTTTTGGCTCTCTAAAGAACCAGGAATTTGTGTGTGTGAAGATTCTTCCTAGACCTTACATAATGTGGAGGTTCTTTAAACCAGATATGAGGTTCTTTTTGCGGTTCTTCATGCTCTTGCCAGAATTCTATTCACATTATGCAGAGTTTTTTTTTCTTAAACCTGATAAAAGTTACTTAAAGGTTCTTCATATCTGCTTCTGTAAAGGAACAGGTGGCACAAAGGGTTCTATGAGCGAAGCCGGAGAACAAACTACTCGGTTCTCTAAAGAACCTGGTTTGAAATAAAAGGATTCGTGAGCATGAAGATCCATTTGTAAGGTATACAAGACCTTCACATAATGTAGAAGTTTTAGACCAGTGTCAGGGTTCTTTCCATTAGATATGGAGGTTCTTAAACCAGATATGAGGTTCTTTTTAAGGTTCTTCATGCTCACTTATTTCAGCTCTTGCCGGATTTCTCTTCACATTATGCAGAGTTGTTTTCGTAAACCTGATAAAAGTTACTTAAAGGTTCTTCAAACCTGCTTCTGTAAAGGAACAGGTGGCACAAAGGGTTCTATGAGCGAAGCCGGAGAACAAACTACTCGGTTCTCTAAAGAACCTGCTTTTAAAATTGTATTTGTGAGTGTGAAGATCCTCCATTTCATACCTTTTATAAGGTATGGAGGTATTTTCTCTGTAAGGGGAGGGGGTTAGGAAAACAGTACGTCAGGAGTGTTTGTTGTACGTGTGTGTGTATGTGTGTGTGTGTGTGTGTGTGTGTGTGTGTGTGAGAACGCAGCATCAGCATGGAAAGCGTGAAAGGGGGGAGTGATGTCAGCCGGCATGCTGTTTCATTAGAGGATTGCAGACTTGCTTCACTTGTGTCAGAACAGGCTTCCAGGAACCCCTTTAGATCATCCTATCTTCAAAACCATCTGTTCTCTCCACTTGTTTGTGTGTGTGTGTAAGAGTGTGTGTGTGTGTGTGTGTGTGTGTGTGTGTGTGTGTGTGTGTGTGTGTGTGTGAAGTAAACGAGGGCGTGGCCAGGCCGCTGTTTTTGTTTTCTGCTTGTAAAACCTGGTTCTCAGATGTGTGAGGGATAACTGCTGTGGGAAACACGCTAATTCCACTTTCCCCTGGACGTGCGAGACTGCCTATCGGACGGAGGTAGGAGGTAAACCTTCACCCGTCATGCTCCGCTGGAGACAGGGCACCTAGATTTAAATATCGGGACAACAGCTGGACGACACAACTGCACCCGCGTGACGCTCACACACGTGGTCCTCCAGCCCCCTCTGAACTCAGGCCACATTCGGCCTGCTGGAACCTGAGCATCACACTGCAAAACACACTACGTGTCCAAAAGTTTGTGGACACCCCTTCTAATGAAAGCATTCGTCTGTTTTAAGTTGCACCTATTGCTGACACCATGCAAATGCATATACACACACACACACACACACACATAAGCAGCTTGTCTAGTCCCTACTGAGAAATACAGCCCATAATATAGAACTCATCAAACATCAACCTATGCAAAATTGCCAGCATGCTAATACCAGGCGTAGGCTAGAGGGGTGTAAAGCCCCCCCGGCATTGAGCTGTGGGGCCTTATACCCCAACTGTGTTCTCTGGAATGAGTTGGGGAGTTGGGGATGAGCTGGGGTAGGGTGTTGATCGTCGTCCAGCGTCCTGACCTCACTAACAAAGCTCTTGTTGCTGAATGCAATCAAATCCTCACTGCAATTCTCCTTCAACATCTAGTAGAAAGACTTCTTCGTTAGACAGTTACTCCAACAGAAGCAGGGTAAACTCCTTTTAGAGTGAATGAGCAGGTGTCCCAATACTTTTGTCCATGCAGCATGTGTGAATGCAAACCAGTAGAGAAAATCAACACCTTTGCTGATACCGGCACTGGATATGGATCCATATGAAGCATCTGGGACGGAAGAGCCTATCAGCTTACATTACTAAGCATGTGTGGCCACATGTAGGATGGGTCAATATACTGTAGGAATATACTGTATATGTATATTGACCAGGCCAGCGAGTGGCTACACGTGCTGGGTGTTGTAAATGGATAGGGTCATCACTCTCGCCTATGTAACTTGCTACCCCGGTGTGGACTGCAGGGAGGCTGGAGGAGGGGACCGTAGGAGTCGGTCTTAAGGCGCAGGATTGTAGCGGATTCAGCGTTTTAGCTGGAGGTTTAGCTCAGCAGACGTGCTGCGGAGACGCTGGCTGGGTTGAATTAGACACAGTAGCCGGCGGAGAGGAGGAGAAAGGCTCAGCTGTAACTAAGGTTAAAAAAAAGAAGGAGAGAGAGAGAGAGAGAGAGAGAGAGAGAGAGAGGAAACTCCTTCTACACATCTCTGCAGTGATGGCTGTTCTTCTCGCTCTCCCTCCAGCTGGACCTTAACTGCCAGCATCCTGGTGTTTTACATGTGTTTGTTATGGGTTTGTTTGCGTGTGTGTGTGTGTGTGTGTGTGTGTACGTGTCCACGTGTGTGTGTATGTGTGTTCTTTGTCTGTGAAAGCATTTAAGCGTGTGTATGTGTGTGTGTGTGTGTCTGTGTGTGAGAGAGAGTGCACCCTATAACCTCTATTTGTTGACTTTTACAAGTTAGATACAGACACATTAAATGGACAAAAGTATTGGGACACCCACTTATTTCTCGTTTCTTCTCAAATCAAGAACCTTAAAAAGCGCCTATCCTGCTTTTCTTGGAGTGACTGTCTCTGCTGTCCAGGGAAGAAGGCTTTCTACTAGGTTTTGGAGCAGCATGGCTGTGAGGATTTGATTGCATTCAGCAGCAAGAGCTGCTAAGAGTTAGTGATGTCAGGATGTTGGATGATCACCACCACAGTGGATGAAGCACCATCCATCATTCCAGAGAACATAGTTCTTCCACAGCTCCACAGCTCAATGCTGTAAGGAGGCTTTATACCCCCCTCTAGCCCACACCTGGCATTAGGCAGCATGGTGCCAATAGGTTCATGCTCCAGAGAGTCCTATTCTAGTGGTGTGTGTCCACACACATTTGGACATATAGTAGGGATAGATAGATAGCCAACAGGAGGTTAGTATCTTGTATTTATACACACTAATCATTAGTAGTCATTAGGGCGATCATTAGGAGATCCTCAGTTTGTCCAACCTGGCATCAGCTAGGTAATAATGGGAGGTTTAGGTCAATGTGGAGTCAGGCCATGTTGCAAGGTCACAGAAGCAACAAAAACCCTGCAAAAACAAACGTTGGCCATGTATCTCATCAGTTAGGTCCAATAAACTGTCCCTGACAGTGGTTTCCAGCCACTAACCCCACAGGAAACCCCCAGCAGAAACCAAATATCCTTCTGGACGGTGAGTTTGCTGGACCTGGCTGACGAGAAATCATACAGGCAGATACTGGATATGGGAAGAGGTGTCATATGATTCCTGGTTTTCTCCCTTGAAGAAAGCTCAGAACATGATGAACACACACAGTATCTGTATAATCAGCATGTTTATAAAATGTCATATATATATATATATATATATATATATATATATATATACACACACACCTGGTTGAATGTATGCTGATCATCATCTTAAAAACATTTGATCTGAATGCTACAGTGGACATATTAGGATATCGTGGCTATTAAGTGGTATTAAGTAGGCCCAAGCTGGTCATATAGGCTATTAAGGCTAGTTATTGGTCTTTGCTAAATGAATAAATGTATATGTAATAATGTACATTAAAATACTGTAGCTGCGTGGTTTCAGAGGTATTTCCACATACCACAGCCATGATCCTACAACTTAGGCCTACTTGAACCCCCACCCACAGCCACGACATCCTCACCACACTGGATACCCAAATATGGCCACAGTAGCATTTGCATCACATTCAACCAGGTGTGTCCAAACTTTTGACTGATACTATATATATATATATATATAAAAACTACATATATATGCAAAACATATATTTGGTTTCTGTGACCTTGCAATATATATATATGTGTACATATTTTCAATGCAAAAAACTCATATCTCCTAAATATCAACTTTACAGGAGAAAACAAGAACCTTTTTAGCTTTCAATGGAAGTCAAAGTTTGGAGCATTTCTATTGGTCCATTCATCATAAAATGCCGAAATTTAGACACAATATAAATAACAGCGTCAGCGATGATATAGACATTTTGTTGCTATAGTTTCCCTAATGGTTTCTATGGTGTTGCTGAGGTAGGTGCTATAGTGCTGCTTAGGTATTTGCCAAGATGCTGCTGGCCAGTACTGGTATAGTGTTCCTGCGTTGCTAAGTGTTTGCTATGGTATCTCAGGTGGTTGCTAGGGTGTTGCTAAGTGGTTGCTATAGTGTTGCAAGGTGGTTGCTACAATACACCATTTGTGTTGGACATGTGACATTTGACCACCGCCTGAAAACACAGCCTTGAGCACAGCCAGTGAGGTGAAGGGCCTTTCTCAAGGGCCCAACAGTGAAAGCTTGCTGAGCCCGGGTATCGAACCCCGGTGCTCTAACCGCTGAACCACCACAACCCTATAGACGCTTAGAGGTTGCTAGAGTGTTGCAATGCAGTTTGCCATGGTAACCCAGGCATTTGCTATAACGTCTCGTGTGGCTGATGTGGTACCCCATGTGGTTGGTTGGGTGTTACTAGTGTATTTGTATCCCAGACTTTTGCACCCCATTCATTCCTATGGGGAATATGAAATATAATAATTTAAATAGTTACAAATGGTACAGTTTTTATTAGTTAGTTTCACCTAGGCGCTCATAGTCCTGTTTCTAAACCTAGTCCTAACATTAGGCATAGTAGCAAACCCTACTACTATAGCATACACACAACCCTAATGGTTGGATGCGGGTACAGCGATGATACAGGTTGATACAGCGATAATTAGATGAAGCAGCTTAACCACCAAGCTCCACTACGAATACAGTCAGTCAGCCCAGATCTGCCCAGATTCTTCTATTAGACTTGCTGATGTGGTTTCTGAGACTGTGTGACACACTGATATCTAGAAAGTCTATTAGCTTGTGTTGTACTGTACAAGACGCCTCGGTGTGTGTGTGTGCTTCTGTATATGTGACTTTCCTTTCCATGACTAAATGGCTTAATCGTCTAAGAGGAATCTCCCCCCCCCCCCCCCGCTCTTCATCAGCTCGGGCCTGCATGACGCTATCGATCGCGCGAGAGGAAGAAAAGCCTCCTCGCTGTCTCTCCAGCAGCCATATGGAGGACATATGTTTGTTCATACAGAGAAACACAAGAATAACTGAATTTTGTCGGAGTAACAAGATATTGTTTTGGTGTGTGGTGAAATAGGAACAAGATGAGACGGTAATGTACATGAGCGGAAGAAAACACGGATGTGTGTCCGTAACTTTAACCAAGTACAGCTTGGGCGCTCGAAACTCTGGCCGTACATGAAAAGGCCTCTTTCTGCTGCGGAATCGGCGCTAACATGATATTTGAGGATCAGAAATGGCAACAAATGGTGTTGTGCTTTAGGTTGTAGCTGTGTGTAGATCTGAGAGAGAAAGTGTAAGTAGTAATTGAATAGATGTGTTTTCTGTCGTTTGCACCGCGTTGTTATTTTCTGAAGAAAGCACAGAAAGGTTGAGGAGCAGACGCTGACCGTTGCTAGACTGTCCCTACAGTGAAACAATGGGTCAGTAGGGTAATTGCTATAGTGTTACAAGGAGGGTTTGTTCTTTATAAAGTGTTACATAATGGTTGCTAAGGTGTTGCTAGGCAGTTGCTATGGTATCCCAAGGGATTGCTAGGGTGTTGCTAGGGTGGTTGCTGTTGTATCCCAGGTGGTTGCTAGATAGGTGCTATAGGGTATTGCAAGGTGGTTTCTATAGTAGTTTTACAAAGGCACATGGTGCTTAAGGGAAGCAAAGGTGGCTCTTCTAAACTAATTTGTTACTAATTGGTTGATAGGGTATTTCAGGTGGTTGCTATTGTGTTGCTAAGTGGTTGCTATGGTTTTCCAAGTGTTTGCTTTGATGTTACAAGGTGGTTACTATGGTATTGCAAGGTGGTCGCTTTGATGTTGCAAGGTAGTTGCTGTCGTTTTCCAAAAGTATTTGCTATGGCGTTGCAGGGTAGTTGCTATAGTGTTGCTTAGTGGTTGCTAAGGTGCTATGAAATCCTAGTTGGTTACCAAAGTGCTGCTAGGCAGTTGTTACAGGATTCCCAGTGGTTGCTATTGTGTTGATAGTGGTTGCTAAGACATTGCTAGGCAGCTGCTAAGGTGTTGCTAATCGGTTGATATGATATCCCAGGTGTTTGCTATGGTGTTACAAGGTGGCTGCTATGGTTTCCCAGGTGTTTGCTATGGTGTTACAAGGTGGCTGCTATGGTTTCCCAGGTGATTGCTGCAATGTTTCCAAGTGGTTGTAATGATTGCAAAGTGGTTTCTATGGTATCACAGGTGGTTACAATGGTTTCTATGGCAAAGGAACAGGGTGCTTGAGGGAAGCGAAAGTGGTTCTTCTATGGAATCATTCAAAGAACCCTTTGTAGGACCTTTGTTTTTAAACTGAAGCTGCTGAATGACCACCCCAGAGTCCAGACTTCCACATCATGGGGAGGGGTGGAATGGTGAGAAGCAGGAAAGGTAGAAGAAAACTTGTAAGACTGAAATCTACCTGAAATTCAAAGCTGTTCATTAAATTCCATAAATGGTGAAGAACATTGAAGAACCTTCAAGGCGGACACTGGTGAGATTTCACCTGAAGAACAGATAAAGCCTGCTCTCCATCTCCCCATATTTCAAGCAGAACGCTCTCATCCGTATGGAGCAGGAGAACGCCATGAAGACATCCGTGTTTAATTCAGGACACTCGGCGTCTGCGATGCCTCAGCGCCGCCCCCTTCAGTAAGCTGCGTTTACGTCATCACTGCCGTAACAGTACTCCTGTTTCCAATCGCCAGCAGTTACCAGCTACTAAAAAAAACGCTTCCTGCAGGCTTCCAAAAATGATGAAGAACATTAAGATTAATGTGCACTTCGCTGATGATGTGTTTCCTTTGATATGCTTCTTGGATGGTAATACTCTGGTGAGGTTATCAGATGTACTTCTGATGCTCTCTGACTGAAACCATATTTGATGTGAGCTTGCTTTTATTCTGAAATGATACGTGATGTGAGATTGGTCTTCATGAGCTGACGTTATTCTCAGGAGAACTCCTGAGAAACCTGTGGACCGGAAAGCCTGGCAGTCTTGCGTAAGGATCTGCCTTTAAGTCATCTGATCTTTAAATGGAAATGACTCCCTAAGCAAAAAGGGTTCTCTGTAGTCCTTAAAAAGGGTTCTTTGACTCATAGCAAGGACAGGTAGTGTTGTTTGTTCTGGTCTCAGACTGTGAGAATACTATAGAAGAACCATCTTTGGGTCCCTCAAAAACAATGTTCCTTTGCAAAAGAGAAAAGAGATCTGTAAGTGTGGAGAACCTTATGAAACATCTGTTTTACCAATTTAAAGGTTCTTCGTACTGCCAGTTCTGCTATGGTTCTTTTAGAAGAAGCTAAGCCTTTCTACTATAAGACCTAAACTGATTCTTCAAGGGTTCTTTAGTAAAAGCAATGCTTTACTTAATATATAACTACGGTATGACAACCTACAGAACCCTTTGGGTGCTCAAATAGTTCCTTGCATGGTTAAAGAGGTCTTCACATTGGTGGAAAACCTTTGGTAGAGGGTTCTCTAGAGAACCTTTGTTCTATCTGGCACCAGATAGTCATGCATTCATCTTCTTTTCTGCTTCTTCCTGGTCATAGTGGGTCTGGAGCCTTGCCACCTGAAGATGGGTGACACATAACAGTAGTGGAACACTTTTGGTGCTCTATAGAACCATGTAAAGGTTAAAGGTTCCCTAAAGAACCATCTACTGAATGTTTCCCACCAGTGTAAACAAAGCTTTAACCAGGCGGGTAACTATTTGAGCATCTGAAGAGTTCTCAGAGTTGTCATGGCCCTGTATAATGTAGAACTACAGCCTTTACTAAGGAACCCTTGAAGAAACCCTTTTTTAGAGTGCAGTTAGAAACACTGCTGTGAAGATTTGATTGCATTCAGCAACAAAAGAGTTATTGAGACGGTCAGGATATAAGATCATCACCACCTACCTCATCTATCATTCCACAAAGTGACACAGCTCCACTGCTCCTCAGCTCAATGCTGGGGGACTTCAATCCCCTCTAGCCCACGCCTGGCATTAGGCGTAGGTTTCAAAAGGGGTTAATGTTTACTATCTGCTCCAGAGAGTCCTATTCTACTGGCAGTACTTCTCTCAAGGATTAGACAAGCTGTGGGTGTCAGCAATGGGTTCAACTTAAAGTAGCTGAATGGATTCATGAGAAGGGGTGTCCACAAACATTTGGACACCTCGTGTGCAGATATACAGCAGCTATACAGCAATTAAATGGCCATTTATTTGGCTCACAAGTTACCGAACAAGCTGCCACGAAACCTTTTAGCCACTTTTTGGGTTTGTTTTTTATTGAAGTCTGAGCTTTAAATCGCAGAAGATAAGCTCCAGGTATTTTAAAAGAGCATAACAAGGCAAGTTACGAGAAGAGGCATGGAGATGAAAAGCCCAGGTTAAAAGCGACGGCCTACAGAGATGATTTCTTTGCGCTGTAACCAGATGTTGGGTCAGTTCAGGGCATTTTTGGAATATCAGTGTTTCAGTGAAGCAACGGAAGCCAACATTCTTTCACATTGGTATCCAAACCACACGCTGACCTGTTTAGATCAAAACAGTCCGTGGTGTCTGGGTCTTGGATAGGGGGGGAATGTGCGTTGGCATAATAGCCAGATGTACCAGATATCTCCCAGAAATCTTTACCACTTGGCATAAAAAAATCAAGCGTTTGATGTTTAATCAGCGACTAGCTTCGGGCTCGCTTCCCCTGAGCGCCGGGCCTATACTGTCATGGTTGGCTGACCCACATGTAATGTCCAATCAGTTTCAAATTATGACACACGGCCTATTATAGGCCCCGTAATCTTTCTTCGGCCGGCCTCCCAAGCACCAGCTCTCACATATTTAGCCCCAGTGCTCCTCTGTTGTTGTTCCCGATACTTTAGCACAGGGAAAACACATGGATGTTCGCATTCCACGATGACCTGATAGTTTCCATTCTTCCGTTATCTGGAATCATCATAGGTTTGAAGACCAGGGGTCGTATTGCAGACGTCTACAATCTTATCTGTTTAGTCACCAGTTAGGGCTGAACCTAAGGCACCTTAGCTATGACAGGATAGTATTTCCGGAGTTCCTAATCTTATCTTGCTTGCAGATAAGAAAAGAGCATTACGGAAGCATCTTGACAACATCTTCTCAGTATGGTCTTCACTTTAGGAGAACAGCTTCCACATACTGTTCAATAATATTAGCCTTAAATGCCCTGAAATGTGTTTATTAATTATTATTAATTAGATTGTGAACGCCTTGCAGATCATTAGTATGAATCTGTGAGATCTGTTGCTTTTCAAACAGTGGGCCACATTCCTCCATGCTGTTGAAGCTCAGATGCTGCTGGGGTCTTATCTTGATCTTACTGTGTATTCTCAATCAGTCAGTGTTCTACCTGTCAGCTTCAGCACAGATCTGTTCATTGCTTTCTACAATTTAACACCAATCGGAGCTTTTAGTAGTCAGTAATGATCATCTGTTCGGCCTGCATTACCATATCAAGTGGCTACATTCACATCCTGAGCTCTAGTCTCATTCGCTGGCCACATTAAACTAGCCACACAATCCTTCATTGTATAAAACTGCATACAGCTGCACTCAGAGTTATTCAGCCCCAACGCAAATTAGGTTTATTAGCAAAATGCACAAACTTTCAGCTGTTTGCAATAAACCAAGCAAACAAGAGCAATCGAAATAGCTCAACTCAATGAATAGAACAAGCGCTTTACTCAACCCCTTCAGGACAAGCGTCCTTAGTAAAATCTTAGTAGAGCTCCCTTCTGCTGTTACGACCTGCTGCAAGCATGAGGCATAGACAGACTCCAGTTTCTGGCAGCATTCCGAGGAATCTTAGCCCATTCCTCGAGGGCAGTGGCCTCCAGTTCACTAATATTCTTGGGTTTGGGTTTCTTGGGCAACCACCTTCTTCAAATCCCACCAAAGATCTTCTATATGGTTCAAATCAGGCGACTCTGACAACCACTCCAGAATCTTCCAGGACTTCTTCTGAAACTAAGCCCTGTTGGATTTTGCCGTATGCTTGTTCCAATGACGCCAAAGCTTCAACTTCCTCACAGAAGGAATGCCAATTTTCTCCTTGGATTACTCCTAGCATACTCCTATTACGCCTACTTGATTGAATCCATCTTGCCTTCTATACACTGCAGGTTTCCAGTACCAGTAAAAAGCAGACCAGCAGCCCCAGAGCATCACCGAGCCACTGCCATGCTTTACTGTAGGCAGGGTTGTTTGGGGAAAGGAATCAATAAACTGTGCAGACACCAGCTCTCCAGGACTGGAAGCCTTGGTTTTATGACTTTTACAGATAGTCAATCACTGAAGACCTGGTCCTAGAAGGCTGGTGTCAGCATGCTATGGTTATTTTCTACAACTCAAACACACCTACCAAACCTGACAATTAACAGTCGAGTTTAATTAGGTTTCCATGAGCAGGGGGACAAGAAATCACCAAACTGTTCTGGCACCAGCCCACCAGGTCTGAAATTGAAGAACCTTGGATTATGGCTTCTACATATCACTGAAAAAGGAGAACTACATGGTCTGACAAGACCTAATCGTATGTCAGTATCTTTACTCTGAGGCGCCTGAAATATGGGCCCAGTTTATTTTAGCCTGGTACAAAACATCCTGAATTCTTTGCTAAATGCCCAGATTTGCACAAGTGTAGCATCAACATCAATCTCATAAGCTTTGGTCATTGTTTCTGGTTTGTGGTCATCAGGTTTGAAGTTGCTGCTGTGGAACATGCTGGTTAGTCTGAATTCCCAATATCCCTGGAAACAGTTCCTCATTGTGGGTTAGGTACCTTCAGATCTGTGAGGCAAACAGCAAAGTCATATGTAGTAAGGTCTAGCCTGGGTCTTTTGCTCTACGTTACCATATCTTGAGTCTCATGTCTCACTTCATGTGTCCTCCCATTACAGTCAGGATCCACCGTGACCATGACCTGTACGGACGGCAAGTGGAACAAGCAAGTCTCCTGTGAGCCAGTGGATTGCGGCCTGCCCGACAAGTACCACGTCCACCCTGCTAACTTCCACTTCCCTGAGGGTACCACCTACGGCAAGAAGTGCACCTTCCAGTGTCGGGAACCTGCTCAGCTTGTTGGTGAGCACCTCAGTCAGGATTCTATATGGAATTTGGAGAAATGCTAAAAAGCTAGCATAGACAAACGCCTAGGATGGACTTGATTGTTAGCATGAATGTGAAGTGTTCATCAAGCTAGCTTTTATAGTCATCACTGGTTTTAATGGGTTCCTGCAGTCTTGTTACCTTGCGCAAAGCTCCAGCAACTACCAAACTATTGATCCTATGATCGGACCAGCTCTCAGGATCGGCTTAATTATCGGCCAGTCGCATATTTGGGCTGAAAATTGGCTGATAGCAATACATAGCTGATCTGACATTTTGAATAGTGACCAGATTAGACCACATAGTTTCTTCTGCAGGCATCTGATTGATTATTTTGACGAGGAATCCCATCATTTTGTGGGCCCATTAAAATCTTGCTAATTCATTATCCTAGAACAACCACTGGCAACTAACACTGCAACCAGCACAGTGACCAGGTTCCTGAAGTGTTTCTGCCCCCCCAGGCTCTAACAACACCCTGACATGTATGGAGGATGGGCTGTGGTCCTTCCCAGAAGCTCTGTGTGAGCTTCGCTGTCCTGCTCCTCCTCCCGTGCCCAACGCCGTGCTGATGACCAAACGCTGCAACGAGACTGGCCTCAAAGTGGGCTCCCTTTGCAAGTACAAGTGCAAGCCTGGCTACCACGTCGCCAACAAATCCAAGAGGTACCCCCCACCCATCCAAACCTTTCACAGCTCTTAATTAACAGCTCTGCCTGGGAACACTCCTGAGTCTGAGATTTATCATTACAGATGATGTGAGTGGTTATTAAGGATCGTAAATTTGCTTTAATATAGTCATCCATGCAGATTATATCATCCAAGATTATTATAAATTGATGCTTTTTAGTGGGGTCCCAGACGAGGTCGATGTACCACTTTTGCTGCCATAAATACTCAGTTTGACAGATCAATGAATCCAGATTCAAGACATGGTAGTTTTCATGTCAGCAAGCTAATTCGGCCTCATTTTTTTTGGATGGTCTATTGTAGATGCCTCAGAGATGCTCACCTGACATTCAACTAACTTTCAACTGAATATCTCTGAACTCTAAGTTGAATGCGAATGATTGACCCTACACCTAACCCTAACTTTAGCCTTATACTTTTAGCGTTAGTTAAGCTTAAGTAGGGTTAGGGTTAGGATTTAGGGTTGATTCAGGGGTAAGGTTTAGGATTCAGGTTGATTTAAGGGTAAAGCTAGGATCTGGTTTAGGATTTAGCGTTGAAATCTTAAGGTTAGGGTTATGTTTAAGGGTTGATTCCAGGGTAAGGTTTAGGTTTTAGGGTTGATTCCAAGGTAAGGTTAGGGTTAGGTTTTAGGGTTGATTCAAGGGTAAAGTTTAGGTTTTAGGGTTGATTCCAGGGTAAGGTTTAGGTTTTAGGGTTGATTCCAGGGTAAGGTTAGGGTTAGGTTTTAGGGTTGATTCAAGGGTAAAGTTTAGGTTTTAGGGTTGATTCCAGGGTAAGGTTTAGGTTTTAGGGTTGATTCCAAGGTAAGGTTTAGGTTTTAGGATTGATTCCAAGGTAAGGATTAGGTGTTAGGGTTGATTTAAGGATAAGGTTTAGGTTTTAGGGTTGATTCCAGGGTAAGGTTAGGGTTAGGGTTAGGTTTTAGGGTTGATTCAAGGGTAAAGTTTAGGTTTTAGGGTTGATTTAAGGGTAATGTTTAGGTTTTAGGGTTGATTCAAGGGTAAAGTTTAGGTTTTAGGGTTGATTCCAGGGTAAGGTTTAGGTTTTAGGGTTGATTCCAGGGTAAGGTTAGGGTTAGGGTTAGGTTTTAGGGTTGATTTCAGGGTAAGGTTTAGGTTTTAGGGTTGATTCCAGGGTAAGGTTAGGGTTAGGGTTAGGTTTTAGGGTTGATTTCAGGGTAAGGTTTAGGTTTTAGGGTTGATTTCAGGGTAAGGTTTAGGTTTTAGGGTTGATTCCAGGGTAAGGTAAGGTTTAAGTTTTAGGGTTGATTCCAGGGTAAGGTAAGGTTTAAGTTTTAGGGTTGATTCCAGGGTAAGGTTTAGGATTCAGGTTTGATTCAAGAGGAAAGCTAGGATCTGTTTTATGATTTAGGGTTGAATCAAGGATAAGGTTAAAGTTAGGTTTTAGATTTGATTCATGGGTAAGGTTAGGGTCAGGTTTAGGATTTAAGGTTGATTTAAGGGTAAGGTTAGGGTTGGGTTTAAGGTTAGGGTTTGGTTCAAGGGTAAGGTTTAGGATTTAGGGACGATTCAAGGGTAAGGTTTAGTGTTGATTTAAGGGTAAGGTTTAGGATTTGCATTGTAATTGCATTTAACAGATATTCAGTTAAATGTTGGTTGATTGTCAGGTGAGCATCTACGTGGCTTCTACAATGGACCATCTAAGTAAAGTGAAATTGTTCATTCTTTATTCTTGTGATTATTCATCCTGTGCAGTATTGTGCTGTGTATTGCCTTTCTCTGTACAGTAGTGCCCTGTACTGCCCTGGTCTAATGATATAAAGCTGATCAGTACCTCCCTCCAAAAAGGCGATCGTTTAAGCGGCAGTGTACAGAGGATGGCCGTTGGCTGGAGGGTGCCTGTGAGCCAGTGACATGTCCACCCCCGCCGCCAGTCTTTCACGGGATGTACCAGTGCACAGACGGCTTCCGCTTCGACAGCACATGCTGGCTCCAGTGCCAGGGGTCCAATCGCACAGACAAGCCCCCACCTCCCTGCAAACAGGTACGTCTTTGCCTTTTGTTACGCTGCCTGTGTCGGCAGGTTGTCATGGCCCTTGACTTATGCGAATGGCTGGTAAAGCAACATACAACGGCAGGGTCAGAGCTCATGGTCAGCCGTGGATTAACAGCCCTGCTGAAGGGCCCAACAGTGGCAGCTTAGTGAGCCTTGAACCTACAACCCTGTAATCATTACCCCACTACCCCAGATAACACTTCTAGATCTCTCAGTTTGTCAACGAATGCATGTGTACAGCTCTCCATAAGGGGGCGCCATTTAAAACGTCCCATTTTTCCATTTACAGGTTTTTAACTTTCACTATTTAAAGCAGAATTATGTAAGAATTGGTATTTCTTGCTCTTGGGTTCCCCCTAAAGTTGGGGAGTGTAATTTACTTTTACTACACTGCTGTAAATACAGATCACCCCCTCATTGTCAGCTGTACACATGCATTTGTTGACAAGCTGAAATGTACAGAACTGTTACTGAAAGGTAAAGAAACATGTCCACTGAGGCGGTAGAGTAATACTACACTAATATGAGTCAGGTTACACAGCAGTTCTGGAGAGAGGTCTCGGGCAGCTCCACCAAAATTCCATGGGTCACTATGGCCCAGGGATCGCATGTTTGAATCCAAGTCCGAGTCAGAGTCCAAAAGAGTACAATTGGCCGGACTTGTCTCATCACTCTTCAGCAATATTGGCCATCACAGGTGTTGGACAGTTGCTGTGGGACAGACCTGGGGACCCAGTGCCTTCTTCTGAGTGTGTTGGCTGCAATAAGAACAGTGGGCCATCTAGTGGTCGGGGTTTGAACACAACACAAAATGAACCACTGTCTACGACCAATCTTTACCAACATTCTCAGGGAAAGCTCAGCGTACCTGGCTCTGATACATAGGCCAGCAGACGCCGGTGCCACCCAGCACCAGCCAATTGTGCTCTCTAGTGGCCCCATTTGCCAATGGCTAGCAGCATGACCAGGATTCAAACCAGTGTCTGCTGGAACACTCGGGGCTCTACAGACACCTCACTGTATTTCTGGGGAGCTTTATGGCCGCTGAGGGTCACATGACTGCCTGTAGCTATAGTTACACGTACAGTTCAAGACTTACAGCTTAAGGCTGTATTTTTTCATCAGTCTTCCAAGCTTGAGCCGAAGCTTGGCGAGGTTTGACGGTGTGCAGTACAGTATGTGTTGCAGACGGTCTTCATCTTACGCCTCTCACTCTCTCTGTCTGTCCGTCCTCACGCTTGTCCATCTGGTTTGATTTAAATGAACAGAGTGAGGATCTCTGGTTTCAGAACCTGGAACAGAAACATGATGTGTGTTGTTAAGGTCTTTGTCACTCACTCATTCACTTACACACACACACACACACACATACACACACTTCATGCGAGCACTTCATGTTGCAGGGATGACCTTGCCAGCAGCATCTCCCCAGCACCCCTTTGATGTTTCATTATGTCAGATGACCTCACGGTGGAATTTGCAGCATGGCACAAACATAATCAAGCGATCCTCCAGATGTAATCCGGAATGTTTTCACGCACAGGTCACCAGCCCCGAAAGCCTCCGCCAAACACAGAAGATCCCCACAGTATGATTCCATTAAGCCTCTCCATAATTGCACGGCATTAGGTTTTCGGAGAAGCTTGGGAGCGCGTGATGAATTGTGGATGGTGCCTTAATCTGCCCTTTTGAGATGGGTGCCGTGATAACGGCAGTGTTGGGGGATGTTGTTACGTATCATTTGACCTGTTGTCGTTACCCCAGGGTCCCAACGCCAACGTGATCCGCTGCAGGAAGGATGGAAACTGGACCGGAACTTTCCGAATCTGCCCGCAGCTGAAGGGCCAGTGCGCTCTGCCTCGGAACCTGAACCCCAGCGTGTTTGTCATCTGCAGGAAAGGATACGGTATAGGTAGGTAGCCCCCCCCCTGATAATTAACCCACCCATACATAACCCTGCCCATGAACAGCCGGGCAGCCAATGTGCACAGAGGAAAGCACCCGGGCTCCAGCTCCACCACACCACCTAACAGACTCCTGTGCCTCCTGTGTATTTAATGGGAATGAGGGGAGTGAGCGCCATCTACCCACCCAGAGAAAGCATGGTTAGTTGTGCTCTCTCAGATTCCTGTTGCTGATGGCAAAGCAACATTTACATTTACATTTATGGCATTTAGCAGACGCTCTAATCCAGAGCGACTTACAAGGTTACTCATATTACAGAGGTGGGCCAATGTAGTGTTAGGAGTCTTGCCCAAGGACTCTTATTGATGTAGCGCAGCATAGTCCCCCAGACCAGGAATCAAACCCCAGCCTCCCACATGGTGCAGTAGCTTAGTGGCAGGTAGTAGTGTTATCTGTTGCGCCACACCAACATAGTGGTAGTGCATTAGACTACTGATCTGACGCCATTAGCTTAGCAAGCCATGATACCTACACCTCCAGTCGCAGCCGTGCTGCTGGAGTTTTTAGACACTGTCCACTTACTGTCCACTCTATAAGACACTCGTACCTAGCTGGTCCACCTTGTAAATGTCATGTCAGAGACAGAAGCTCTGATCTGTGGCTGCACAATTAGTGTTGGTCATCCTCTAGAGTGCTCATCCTTCATCAGTGCTCACAGGATGCTGCCCACAGGACACTGTTGGCTGGATATTTCTCAGTCTATTCTCAGTCCAGCAGAGACACTGAGGTGTTTAAACACTCCAGCAGCACTGACCCACCACCCAAATACAACCTGCTCTGTGGTGATTAGTCCTGTGGGGTTGAGAGGAGGCTAATAACAAAGTATGCAGAGAAACAGATACAGGATACAGTCTGGGGTTATAGAACTAAACAGTGCTCCTATAGGGAAATTAGGTCTGATAGAATGGACAATAACAACCGGTGTATACCAACAGTACGGCTGAAAAAAACAAAGCAGGACGAGCCCATATGTTACCTTAGCGGTATCAAAGGTCAGGCCTCTTGGTGATACTAACAGCTAGAGAAAGAAGCAGAAATCTAGAAGCCTTCCAAGAACTATAAAAGATCTAAGCCATCCAGAGACTATAAACGTTTTAGCTTGAATACCAAAAGCTACATAATCTATCCTAATGCTGCATTTAAAATGATGCCATCAATCTGAGCTTCATAGCGTATCTAAGGGCAGCAGGCGAGCATGGAAGTGTTGCCACAGTGATAGCATTACAGTGGAACAACAGTGGCACTCCTGCCCATGTATGGGGTGCTAAAGTTAATAGCCACTTTTTATTATTTACAGTGTTTTGAACACATGCTAAAACCTGCAGTGATGTGTTTTCAAAAAAGCTTGGGGTTTGTAGGATGTGAACAGACACACCTGGACTATGAGCTCAACCATGGACTTCAGCCGTCCAAGAAGAAATTGAAATTCCTCATGAAATAGTCCGCTGAATTTCACCTGGAATATCTCAGCAGCCGTCCAACAGTGCAACTTTTGACCTTTGATAAAGCTTCTAAAAAGTTAACCTAGCAACTGTAGCTAGTATGATCTGTGGGCGGAGCTTGGATAGGCCAACCTGGATGGTACTGTGGAACCATTGAGAGGAAGTGAGGGATAGATTGTAAATGACTAGTCAGCTCTCTAAGCCAACTAGCCGGCTGTCTACCCTGCTGGTGGCTGGTTTCAGATGGTCTATGCTGGTGGAAAACATACCCTGGACTGGTAAGAAAGCTTGTTAAACTGGTTGACCATCTTAGATCTTGACCAGCATAGCATATGCCTTTATTAGAGGTTGATGGACTACCTGGTCTATCAGCATGACCAGCCTGGTCGACAAGCTGGCCATAGTAATTGACTAGTTTGGTCACATCTTCTGAGCTGGTCTTTGATGGTCAGGGTGGTTGACAATCCAGAATAAAACATATCCCATACTGGTGAGCCAGCTGGTTTAACTGGTTGTTGATTAAACTAGTATGGTTTGTATGTGAGTTTAATGAGCTAGCTTGACTATCAGCATGACCAGCTTGATGACCAGTTGGGTCAAGCCAGTCATATCGACCAGCTTGGTCATGTTGTTCAACCAGCTGGTCATCTACTGAGCTGGTCTTCGATGGTCAAGGTGGTTAAAAAGCTGCTCATCAAGACTTAAACAAACCATATACTGGTAATCCAGTTGGCTAAACTGGTTGTTGGTTAAACTGCTATGGTCAGCATGACCAGCTTGGCCAGGCTGGTCGTCGAGTTAGTCATATTGGTTGACAAGTTTGGTCAATCCAGTCATACTGATGGAATACCGTGGTCATAGTTGGTTAACAAAGCTGTAGTGGTTGGTGTGGCGCAACAGATAACACCAGTACCTGCCACTGAGCTGCCACACCATATGGGAGCCTGGGGTTCGATTCCCAGTCTGGGTGACTATGCTGCGCTACACCAGTTAGAGTCCTTGGGCAAGACTCCTAACACTACATTGGCCCACTTCTGTGATACCAGTAACCTTGTAAGTCGCTCTGGATGAGAACGTCAGCTAAATGCCGTAAATGTAAATGTAACTTGGTCATGTTGTTTGACCAGCTGGTCATCATTTGGTCAAGATGGCCGTACCAGTTGACCAGCATTCTTAGACTGGCCATGCTGGTTAGAAACTAGTGTGGTCAGGTTTGTAAATGCTGTTAGACCGGCTAATCCATCAGACTTATGATGGGTCAACCAAAGTCAACCATGCCACTGCTGATAGCTGATAGCCAGTCCATCACTGATAGGCGAGTCAGCTAGCTGGCTAGCTATGTGCAGTGAAATGGCCAGAGTCTAGAGTGATTAAGACTTAAGAATGCAGTAATTGTGGCTCATTAAGAATTAGATCTCAGAATTGTAGGGGTTTTTATAGGAAATCCCCTTTAATGCTATAGTGTAGCCCGGCGCTACGCTAAATCTGTGTTTGGAAAAGCAATCCATATGCTGTTGCTCACGGATTTCCTCAGCAGCTCACTGAGGGTGTAATAATCTGTCATTGCTCACACTGTGGAACATAAAACCGCACCACTCTGACAGGGTTCGGATGAGCTTATGGAGTGGAAATGTACCATATTTGAAGGATAACTTGTTGTTACAATCCTACAGCCAAGTGTATCATATTTGATATCGACAGTATGTGTCCAAATGTTTGTGGACACCCCTTCTAATGAATGCATTCAGCTGCTTTAAGTTGCACCCATTGCTGACACAGATGTTGATTTGTCTAGTCCCTGTAGAGAAGTACTGCCAATGGAATAGGACTCTCTGGAGCATGCCAGGTATGGGCTAGAATGGTATAAAGCCCCCTAGAATTGAGCTGTAGGGCAGTGGAACTGTGTGGATCCTCCATTCAGTACTTTTGGGATGAGTTGGGGAGTTCATCCAGCATCCTGACCTCACTAATGCTCTTGTTGCGGAATGGAATCAAATCCTCACAGCAAATCCTCACTCCAAAATCTAGTAGAAAGCCTTCTTAGCTGGCCGGAGACAGTTACGCCAAAAAAAACAGGATAGACTCTTTTTGAATACCCTGATCCTTGATGTCAGAAGAAGCAATGAATGAGCAGGTGTCCCAATACTTTTGTCCCTATACTATAACAGTCATATATGCACAGTGTTATTTAATTTATTAGATAACTTATTGTTATTAACTGGTCAGAAGGTCATTTAAACACTCTCTCACACTCTCTCTCCCTCTTCTTCACTCTCTTTCACATAGGAGCGGAGTGTGAGGTTTCGTGCCGGGACAACAACGATGTGGTCATCCTCCCCGACAACATGACAGTTAGCAGTGTTCTGGAGCACCACTGGATGAACCCGCCCAAAGTCACGGTGTGTTTCCCTCCGTTGCCCAGGACAACACACACACACACACGCACTTCACAAAAGAACGTTTCCCTTTGAGATCGAGCCGGGGGAATGTTGCACTGTGCCTCCATATCTGGAGCGTGGTACGAGATTTCGGGAGACGTGAGCCGAGAACGAATTGACCGGTGATTCACACTTCCGAAGCATCTAGATGTGCTTCTCTAAGAAGGTTCATTTCGATTATGGTCATATCGAGCCATAACATCAGTACCACTGACTAAGAATCGGAGCCACACTTTGGACGAGAACCAAACCTGTGGTGTTCTAGACGACTGGGTCAGAACATCTCCAGAACATCAGGTAGGTCTTGTGAGCTGTTTCTGTCATGCAGTAGTTAGTACCTGCCATAAGTGGTCCACGGAAAGAACAACTGGTGAACCAGCCTAGCACAAAGCTAGCTTCATTGGCTTCCCAGGCTTGCTCTCCCTGGCTGACTGTCCCTCGCTCATGCTCCCCAGCCTGCCAGCCGTGCCTGCTAGGGCCTGTTTTGACTTAAAGTGACAGATGAATATTATTCAGCTGTGAGAAATTATGAAAGTCTTTTAAAAAAATATATGCTGTTTCTTTCCAGCAGCCCTTCACGCTGCCCCTAAGTTAACCCCACAAGATCCACTGCTTTAAACAACACAGTGATTATGTATATCTCCGAAATCCTTCACATAATTGCTACTCCAGCACTTAAGACGGCAAACCACCCATCAGTGAAGCTCAAACAAACACCTGAAACATCTAGAGTTTCTAACTGATTATTAAAACAGTTATACAGTAAAAAAATGTATATGTAAATATAGGGAGCGCCAGCATGTTTTACAGACTGTGAATAACCCACTGGCAGTCCCTGTCCGTCAGTCTAGTCTTTCAGCCATAGTTCTGAGGAGAATTTCTGCCCCTGGTGGTAGACCCCTATGGCCGTATGCTTCCATACACCTGCAGATTCAGCTACTTCCTTCACACTATGGTCTTTGGCATGCCCAAATAAACTGTATCTGCTTTGAGACCCATTTTCCACACATCCAATGAGACCTGCACTGTATTGTACTCTTCTCATAGTCTGAGTCCTGTCACACACCCTGCAGGTATTTATAGCCTGATCATCCTCATGCATCGCCATCTGTAAAAGCCTGAAGTTACTACCTCCTTCAACATACCAAGCTAATTTCTCTCCAGGGAGCTTATATATATATATATATAGTTGTTCATGTGAAGCTGGTACCTGCCACTGAGCTGCCACACCATGTGGGAGACTGGGGTTCGATTCCAGGTCTGACCAGGGTGACTATGCTGCGCTACACCAATTAGAGTACTTGGGCAAGACTCCTAACACTACATTGGCCCACTTCTGTCGCTCTGGATGAGAACGTCAGCTAAATGCCGTAAATGTAAATGTAAATGTAAAATGCTCAACCAACTTGGTCATGTTTTTTGACCAGCTGGTCATCAAGCCTGTTTGGTCAAGATGGCCGTACCAGTTGACCAGCATTCCATTTTTTTACATTGTTTTTTTTCCACAGAGGGTCTTTTTTTTGCAAAAGTGGCTATATAATATATAAAGGTTTAATTAGATATATAATCTTATTTTGAAACAGTACATAATTGTATTGTGAGTCAAAGATTTATAGACTGACAGACTTCTCCAACTTCACAAATACGAGAGAGGAGGAAAAGTCAGTCTGAGTAACAATGCAAACAGTTAAGCAGTGATGAAGCGAAAGCGTAAGTGCTGTTGCTCGCCGCTCTCAGTGAGTGTGTGCGTGCAGGCCTTGTGTTTTCAGCGCTTTCTAACTGGATGTCATAGTCGTCTGCCCCAGCCCTCATTCAATTATTGTTCATTAGACGCACAGTCAGGCATGCACCAGCCTAACCAATTACCTCGCATTGGAAAAACAGGGTACCATTACAGTAATCTCTGAACTCATTTGAACCACAGCGAGGCGGAGGCCAAGTCGTAAAAGTTAAAAAGCCGTCGGTAATCACTATAATTTCAAAAATGACCCCATTACAGGCACTAATAGAACAGCTTGATATACATTTACCTGTCAGGAGTATTATATTGGTTTAGCGCTGATTGCTGGAGTTGGCGGGGGCAGTTTTGAAAGCTAGTCCAGGGCAGGTTTGGGTAACACCTGTCTGTGTAAACAGACTGAAGGCTCCGCCGGGGGCTTTTAGATGTCTTTAAACTGGGAAACAGTGATAAGGAGCATAATGGAGGCGTGGTAGCGTAGTACACCACATTGGACGGCCTGCAAACCACCAGCCGATTAGCTCGCGCAAATGAGATTTAATCACTGAAATTCGTTAAAGCTGTTCCGAAGGTTTTTGGCAAGTTTCATCGTAGTCCTGATTTCCAGGCAGAGCAGTGTTGTTTCCTTTAGTATCCTTTATTTATTATTATTTGTTAGTATTGCTTTTTTTATCGTTGGACTGTATTATTATGATTTTTATTATTATTACTGTTGCCGTATTGCTCGTATTTCTTTCCGATAGGAAATTCGTTCCGACTCAGCCGTTTTGGGCTGGAGAAATGAAATGACACGTTGGTGATTGATTGGTGAAATTGATCTGGCGTGCGAGGGGGGTGGTGGATCTGGGCTGCTGGGGGAAGAGGAGCCTGAATCGATGGCACTGAAGCGGGCCAGGGGGGTTGAGCTGAGGTGAGATCGATAGGTGCTTCGCTTCTCCCTGCAGCTCGCCACCCGCGCCGCTCCGTGTCAATCGATGGCGTCTGAATTCCACAGCACCTGTTCCTCGTAGCGCTCCTGTGCAAGGACATGCTCGGCGGAGGCTGGCTTGTTTTTAGCCCCGCTCTGACACTATCTGTCTCTATGCTGCTAGCATGCTAGGAATCACGGCTTATTTGGTCTAGACCCCGTCCGTCCGGTGTTTGGGGGGGGGGGTTGGACACATTGAGCTACTTTAAGTTGCAGACATTGCTGATACAGATGTGCAAATGCACAAACAAGTGCCTAGAGAGGTCCTGCCAATACAATAGGACTCTCTGGAGTCTCTCATATAATCATGAATGCCAGGCTTGGGCTGGAGGGGTATAGAGCCCACTAGCATGGAGCTGTGGAGCAGTGGAACGGTGTTGGTCGGTGGGGTGGTGATCATCCATCCAACGTGCTAACCTCACTAACGCTGTTGTTGCTGAATCAATCAAGCCCTCAAAGCTGTGCTCCACCGAAGTTTAGGGTGGTATGTGACATGGGGGTCTGTGACAGGGAGTACGACCATGATGAAGGACTGTTGGAGACTTCTTTACTCATGTTGTGGTTCTGCTTTTGGGCTAAACTTGCAAGGATGGCCTAGTCTGGCCATGTTGGTCAGCTGTTGCACTTCTAAATGATTTAGCGGACGGTGGAACAGCGGCTGATCTCTGACTGTTCTGAGATCTCCTCTGCATCTCCAACCTTCCTTCTGAAGGCCTCAGAGAGCTCTCTGGATCTGGCCATGATGGTGTTTTTCTTCACCCCTTTACTCACTTCAACCATCAATCAAGAGCAGACCAGACTAAACGTCTGACATTTCCATACATATCTATTCATTCCTGATGTGTCTTCAGTTGTATGTGTTTAGTTAGTTTACCTCAATCTTTCAGTATTAATCACATGGAGATCAAATGTCCAAATACTTAAATGTCTTTACATGACTGTAGACAGACATTCTGTCCTGTCCGGGGAATTGTTGTTGTTGTTGTTGTTGTTGTTCTTGCTGTATTGTTATCAATACTGTTGCCGCCACTTTACTTATTTCTCAAGTTTCTTTTATAAGGGATTTTGTGATGAGTCCGCCGTTCTGCTCAGAAGAAAAGAAACGACACACTCATGATTGATTGGTGAAATTGAACCAGCTTGTGTGTGTGTGTGTGTGTGTGTGTGTGGAGTTGTGCAGCTGAGTAGTGGAACATTAGCTGCTGCTAGCTAGCATATCAGATGGATGTAGTGTAGTCACCAAGGTTCAGCCGCTGATGTTTTTACTTCCCCAAGGCTTTGCTGAAGTTCTCAGAAGGTGCTAGAAGCCATGGAGCTTTTTCGCAGCTCTCCTGCAGACCAGTCCAGATATCCAGTCTGGTGTTTTGCTGACTTGGGCTATTTTGGCCCCCTTAATCAGTAATCATGACGAATCACCCTCAGGAGTGATTTGTTTCAGGTTCCTCTGCTGACCTACTTAGAATCCCCACTCCTTTTTTTCTCACTTATTAGCCTCCCTGATATCAGCAAAACTCTGGTGCACTTTGCTGATATGCAGATATTAGCCAGCGCTTGGCAGAGCCTTTACGTAATGCGGGCGTGGACGGAGGGGCCGAGGTGATTGTTCATGCTGGCTCTGCTGGAGGGGAGGGCTAATATTAACCTCTAATTAATAGCCCCAACCTTTATTAAAAGGGCTAAGAGCTAAATTTGATAGCAGGGATATGGGGAGTGATGCAGTGGCCAGATAGAGCGGAGGCTTAAATGGAGGGGGCGCATGCTGGACTGATTGGATTTAGGGCCGTGCAGTCGGTTGAGGGGATGATGTAATGCAGGCCGGAGCCTGGAAAGAGGGAGATGGAGGGTGCAGGCAGCATGGGTGCCTTTGAAAGCTGGAGCTTGTGAAGAAAACACATGCGTATATCAATAGGCATATACACTGTATGTCCAAATGTTTGTGGACACCCCCTCTTAGCTACTTAAAGTTGCACTTATGGCTGACACAGATGTGCAAATGCACACACACACAATGCTTATCTACGCCCTGTAAAGAAGTACTGCTAATAGAATAGGACTCTCCAATGGAACCTGTTGGACCATGCATAATGCCAGGCGTGGTCTAGAGGGCTATAAAGCCCCCAAACAAAAGTAGGATAAACTATTGTTTATTCCCTTGATTTCAGAAAAAAAAAACAATGAATGAGCAGGTGTCCCAATACTTTTGTCAATTGTTTTTTACAATATAACTGCATTTTCATTACAGGCTACATTTCTCCAGTCTTCAGCTGTCCGGTGTTGGCGAGCTAGTGCTGAGTCACTGCAGCCTCAGCTTTCTGTTCTTGGCTGACAGTAGTGGAACCTGACCTGATCTTCTGCTGCTGTAGCCCATCCTCCTCAAGGCTGGACGTAGTGTTGTCCATTCTGAGGTGGTTTACTGCTCAGCACAGTTGTACAGACTGGTTATCTGAGCTACTGTAGCCTTTCTGTCAGCTCCAACCTGTCTGTAGAACGTCCGCTCACTGGACACCAACTATCACACCGCAATTTATTATGAACATAACCTGACACATGATTGGCCGAATAGATAATCGCATGACTGTAGATGCACAAGCTGACCTAATTAACCTAATAAGCTAAATAAGGGCTTCGTGAGCGTGACCTTGATTTCAGGAAAAAAAAAACAATGTATGAGCAGGTGTCCCAATACTTTTGTCAATTGTTTTTTACAGTATAACTGCATTTTCATTACATAAAAGTTCACCACAGTCGTGCTTTCCCACATCTGATGAAGCGGTGTATCTGATTGCTTGCTCCCTGACCCACGTGGGAGTGTGTGATTTTGGACCGGTGTGTGCGGCCCACCAGTCACAGCTGTCCTCAAACGAACGCTCCGCTGTTTTCCCTACTCATCCCTGCTCCGATCATTTATTCCCCACCTTTTCTCGCATTGATTTGCTGACCCTACGAAATGTAAAATACCTTAGTTTGCAGTGGTGGCTAAGCGAGAGAGAAAAGTGAGGAGGCTGTGTGTGTGTGTGTGTGTGTGTTGAGTGTAGCCGTAGAACTGACATAAATCTGGCCAATAGCAGAGGACTCCCTGACCTCTGGGTATCTCATGCTGATAATGTTCTGATAAGATACAGCTTGCATGCACACACACTGTGACAGTGTTAAAAAAATAACATTTGTTATGCTAGGCTAACGTTGCTAACAAACAGTGGATTTAGACTGTCACCAATCTCATCTTTGTAAATACACAGTCTTAGAGGCACAATATTTACATATTAGCTTTACAAATGTCTTCTTAAGTCTTCATGCCATGGATTCCACATCAGACAATCCACATCTAGATGGAAGCAGCCTTTAGAAGATGGTAAAAAAAGGGACCTTCATGCACAGGTTCAGCAGCAATCCTCAAATAGACCGTGAAATGCAAGTGATGTTTGATTGGTGTTAACATTCCCAAACCATTACACCACCACCTCCACCAGCCTGGACTGTTGGTGGGGTTGGGTCCGGGGAACCCTACTACCTGTAGCAGAAATCCAGAGTCATCAGACCAGGCTACATTTCTCCAGTCTTCAGCTGTCCGGTGTTGGCGAGCTAGTGCTGAGTCACTGCAGCCTCAGCTTTCTGTTCTTGGCTGACAGTAGTGACCTGACCTGATCTTCTGCTGCTGTAGCCCATCCTCCTCAAGGCTGGACGTAGTGTTGTCCATTCTGAGGTGGTTTACTGCTCAGCACAGTTGTACAGACTGGTTATCTGAGCTACTGTAGCCTTTCTGTCAGCTCCAACCTGTCTGTAGAACGTCCGCTCACTGGACACCAACTATCACACCGCAATTTATTATGAACATAACCTGACACATGATTGGCCGAATAGATAATCGCATGACTGTAGATGCACAAGCTGACCTAAATAAGGGCTTTGTGAGTGTATATGTGGACAGCGGCCTCCAAGTGCCAAAGTTGGGTTCCATCGCCCTGTTGCCTCCCCCACTGCCACATATCAGGCTTGTCTACATTGGCATTTATATTTACCCCGCTTATCCAGAGCCTTTTACAGAAGTGTTTTGTTATCTACTTGGAAGCCAGTGCAACTCCTCTACAATGGATACAGTGTTTTGGACTTGTAGTAGCACGGTACCTCGCTGGCGGGAGGCATTTGAAGTTTCTCGCAGACGTCATGGGATCTGTTGCTACAACACCTGACGTACCGCGTGCATCTCTATAACAGCCCACTTAATGGCCTTCCATGGCTGCAGGGTGAGCGGGTGAGCATGCAGGAAACTGCTATAATTTATGTGCTCTAACCAACGTAATGATCCGTGTTATGAAGAAGGTAAAGTTTCACAAGGTGTTGGACTTGGATCGTTTCCTATTTCTCAATTTGGCACGGGGTAGACGTTTCTTTTTTCCCCCCATTTCTCTTTTGCGAGCAGTCCTCACGCCGACGGTTTGTTGTGATTGACTGTGGGATCGAGTGACGCTAGCTCACTTTTTCAGTTTTTTTTTTTTTTGCTTTCTGCTGAGGTTGTTGTTCTTGTTCTGTGACGAACAGCATTTAAAGGGCCACTGTCTCCAAGCCAGGCTCGACCTTTTTTTATTAGAAATTAGAATCACCTCAGAATTCAAATCACAAAGAACTCAAGGAGGGTATAAGGTCAAGACTTGGTAGAAAATATGCATTTAAAAATGATTAAATATGACAAACTTGCTTTTGCTCGTCTTCATACAGTCCACATACAGCTTATACTGTATATACTGTATGCATACGGACTATACTGATGTTTCACAGCTTGGACATACAGGTCTACCAGCAGTGGCAGAAATCCCAGTCTTCCAAGGAAGTTCTCCTGATTCTGCTCATTCTTGAGCAGATGTTAGCAAAGGCCTCTTTCGTGCCGCTTTGCTCCATATATTGATGGTCTGAGTTCTTTCAGACTTCTATAAGCAATTCTTGTCTGGATGTGAAGCAATTTTCATTCACAAGTCATTAAAAACATTTAGTTACGTTTTAAATGTCCTTTAGGCTGAGATTTTTGCCACTGCTGGTAGACCCATATGACCGTATGCTTCCATACACCTGCAGATTCAGCTTCTATGGTCTTCGGCCACGCCGAAATGCAATCACTCCTCCATCTGCAGGAGTCTGAAGTTTCCACCACCTTAGAAACACTCATAGAATAGGAAATATTAGATATTCGGGCTAGATTTAAGGGACAGTAGGTACAAAGTAGCAAGTTGGTGGCTGTTTTAATTAAATTTTAGTGGGTAGAAAATGATATTAATTACTATTAATATTACTCTGCCATGTTTGCGACTCTGAAATGTAAATTCCTCTTTGTTTTCTGCCCATAGCATATCGTGTGCACCATGGGTCTGAAATGGTACCCCCACCCGGAGGTCCTCCACTGCATCCGAGGCTGTGAGGTAAGCTACTCTGGAAAAACACGACCACCCAAATGCCTCTCCTTCCTCTTTTCTCCTCTCCCTCACCCTCCACTGCTCTTGCCTTGACCTCCGTTTGCAGAGGCCCAAGAAGAGTAATGAAGATTATGAAGATATAGCGGAGCTCTACGCTAAAGTCAGTACTTACGCTTAAATGGCTGTGGCGTTACATTGATGTTGAGTGTTCGTGATTTCATTTATCGTTCAGTCTACTTTTAGTTTACTATTTTTATTTTATTTATTTACTGTTTTACATTTAGTTTAGTTTAATGATCAGCATATATACACACACAGTACTGTGCAGAGGTTTTAGGCAGCAAATCACAGTATCAGTAAAGACATGTCTTTCAGCAATTTATTGGTATAGTGCATTTTACAACTGGCGTTATCACACAGCAGCTTTACAGAATCAGTAAACACTAAAAGGACGAGACATCAACAAGACATAAAAACCTAAGACCCTCAGTAAGCAGCCAAAGGCCACTGTAGCAAGGAAAAACCTCTTCAGGTCGGACCTATTTATAAATTATTGGTAAAAGTCACAGAACCACCACATAAGACTGTCTACTGCTCAGGTATGCTAAAATAATCATAATATAATAATCAAAATATAGTATAACTAATATAATAAAGTACTAAAGGTCAGAGTAATGATGGTTAATGGTGGTAAAAATAAGAATAGTAGCAGTTAAAGTCTATTACCATGGTCATTGGGCAGGTAGCAGTAGCAGGAGGGTGGGCAGCTGGTCTGACACAGGTGGCAGGGACGCCTGGTGGTCAGTATGGTGGCAGCTGGTTTGACGCAGGTAATGCGAACCCCAACAGAAGAATGGACAGCCATTGACTCAGAGATGGTAAAGAGCTAGTTCTGAATAGATTTAAGAGGGTTTCTACTCTAGAAGCTCCAGATCTTATAAGAACAGATAAAGCAGCTGAACATAAATCCAGTAAAAAGGAGAAACAAGAGCTTCTCATTCTGAAGAAAGAAAGTAGTGAGATCTTGTCGGTGAGCTAGTCTGAAGAACACAGCTCGGTTCCTCCAGGGTTCTCCTGGACGCCCCCCAGTCCAGCCAGCACAGCGTGGAGGATGTGTTCAACTCCATCAGCAGAAGCAGCAGCAGCAGCAGCAGCTCACCTGATTTACCATCATTAAGCCCTGATTTACCACCAAACCAGGTGTTGATCTGAGGAGAACTTTAAATAATACTAGACTCCATGAGGAGAACTTTGAGAGGAGATGTTCTAATGATGAACACAGTGATGGAGAACCACCACCACTTTCTGTGGGAGTGTTAATATTAGTGTGTTACTGAGGAAATAAACACGTACTGCATTACTGATTTCCACGGATTTCCACAGGGGACTAAAACTTTGCACAGTACTGTACATCTTTCCAAACTGAAAGCTATGAATGTGTTATCCTCTCTCTCTCTCTCTCTCTCTCTCTCTCTCCTCTCTGTTCTAGTCAGTCTCTCTCCTTTGAATGTCCTTCCCAACGTCTTCCACTTGGCAGGGACGCTGTATTGGTTTTAAGCTTTGCTGTGCCTAATTTTGATGTCACACAAGTTGGCATGAAAGGGGAACTGTGTATTTTTGGTGACAGCCTCCACAAACACAGAGGAGCTTTGGGAAGCCGTGCACATGTCTTAGCGAAGTTCAGGCAGAAAGGAGAAAGAGAGCCAGCCATGAGTTGAGACTGGGTAGGGATTGTCTGTTCCAGATGATGTCATTGGGTGTAAAAATGGATTAGCTCTGTGGTTGTGGAGCAACGTCAGTTTAAAGCGGTAGTTCAGGATACATTTACACAGTTCACCATTCTTATCTCGGATGTAGCCAATCAAACCCCAGTCTCCCACATGGTGGTGTTATCTGTTGCGCCACACCAACCACTACCTCTGTTGTTAGTTGTTAGTTTTCACACAGGGAAACATTCAAGCACACCAAAACCTGTTGCAGCAAACCACGTATGAACGTTCTCTCTACTGATTGGTCAGACCTGTCTGTGGCAGGAGCCAGAAAGTAAATACAGGAAGAAGGTCCTGTGTTCTGGCCTAGTGCTGCCGGTTTCTGTACAGTGTAACATGGAGCAAAGGTGGAGATAGCATCTGTTCACAGCTGTAGTTGCCTAATGATCTGGGCAGTATACCAGGTTAACACCTGGCTACGGAAGCCGTTTAGCTCAAACTTGCGTAGGACATCTGATAGTTGGGTCGGATCGAGGTCAGATCCCACCACATTCCCACCACAAAGGAACGGCGGAGTTTGCTTGGGCTCAGGCCGAGACCACCTCCTCTCAAGGAGGTCTTTTTGGGTTGTTTTGCACCAAGGGTGAGTTCAGTTAAACCAGACTGAAAAGTGCAAGAGTGAAAATGCCCTTAGTTAGCAAACGAGCCACGGCTGCTCCCTCCGCCTACTAAGTTGCGTCCTTGGCAACACTTCCATGTTAAGGCACTGGTATTTTACAGTAGAAAGGTGTGACATAGATGC
This sequence comes from Salminus brasiliensis, assembly GCF_030463535.1. Taxonomy (NCBI): domain Eukaryota; kingdom Metazoa; phylum Chordata; class Actinopteri; order Characiformes; family Bryconidae; genus Salminus; species Salminus brasiliensis. The sequence continues at coordinate 5,782,396 of NC_132878.1, read as the reverse complement.
TTGCTTTAGAATACATCAAAAAGTATCACATTTATACACACTCTATAGTAAAACGCTATATTAAATTGATAGCTAGTATGTTTTCTCTGATTTTCTGCGAGGAAACGTTGGACGAAATACCTATCAAGGAGCGTTCAAGTATTCAAACACAGTTAACTGTACACTTCTATACATCCCTAGCCGTCATTGGGAATAATTGGGACGTTGTGTAATTGTTTGGCTGGACCATCACTCTAAGTGTTATACAATATTTGTTTAAGACTGGATTCCATCACCCCTGATTCATGAGCTCAGTTGTTACCTTTTGAATTGAATCAAGTCAAAAGTGAGCCAGAAATGTTTGTAGTAAAGGTTGTTGGTATGTTTAGACCATAATGGAGCTATAGTCTCTATAGTCTCTATAGTACCTATTGGCTGATGGGCCAAATCACATCTCACATTGACCATAGCAGGGGCGTAAACCAGACCCGCACAGCTGGAATTAATGTTTTTCAGGTTGTGCGCTTATGCAATTGCCAGAGTTGACGTTTGATGTGCTTTGCGTAATGCAGTAATGCATTTGTATTACTAATATAGTTCATACGCAATGACCCGTTAACATTCTGTGCTAATAATATGAGGTGCAGGCCCGTTCTGATTTCTTTGAACGTGGCCCAAAACATGCGCTTTCTGATACTGGATGTACTCAGAGTTTCTTTCTTTCTTCTTTGTTGCAGCCATTCCAGGGCGATAATTACTGTGATGCCATGAACAACAGAGCCTACTGCAACTATGATGGAGGAGACTGCTGCCATTCCACTGTCAAGACTAAGAAGGTATGGTGCACCTCCATGCTATGCTGGGCTAGACTGCTACTTGTAAAGCCTTATGCACATTGAAAAGAAGGTAGCTTATTTATTTTAGTGGCTAAAGCATTCTTCTAAGTGGTCCAGGTCATTGGTATCTCACTCACAGACAAAGTACAACGTTCAGTAATGTTTTTGTGCTCCTGGGCTCCCCCTACAGGAGAGTGTAATTCACTTTTACTCCACCACTGTTAATACAAATCATGCTTTTAACTCCCCGTCATGGACAGCTGTACACATGCATTTATTGACAAGCTGAAAGATCCAGAAGCAGCATCGGAAGAAGAAGTAAAGAAGCATGTGGACTGAGGTGGTAGAGTAATACTACAGGAGTTGACACTTATTTACATTAGATAGATTTTACATTACATAGATGTTGCACAACTTCACAGAAGTTATATAGTGCAATGTTCTAGCAATGACAGACATGCCATTCTCCCATTTGCTGTTAATGGATCATCAACAGGATTCTGAAGCTGCTATTTTAAGGTAATAAAAAAGTCATGACCTCAAGCATTACAGTACCTGCTGGGAGAGCAACCAGTAATATTACTGGATGCAGTCTTTCAGGACAGCACATGGCGGTGTATGACATCTGTCATAATGTCTTTATGGCATGGTTTATGTCAGTCTTATGTAGTGCAAGTAAAGTGTTAATGATTGTGTTTGTATTTAATACCGAATTATATATGTAATTTCGCTTGGCATAGAATACATACATTACATCAACACATTTTGATGCCAAAAGTAAGTCAACTGCTAGTCAAACCTGTGTTGATGTCATAACGTTTATTCATGTGGAAATGATGCACACGCTTGGATTGAGGATATTCAGCTCAGAGTTATGATTTACCGAAACCTTTAAGGCAACAACCCAGATGTGTTTAGTTCTCATAAGAGTTGCAAACCATTAGCAGTAGCCCAAGTGTCTAATAACAGGACATTTTCCAGTTCCCCGTGACGCCTTCCATTCCCTCGCCAGAGCGGCAGACAATTCTGGTCAAATTCAAACAAATGCTGGAAGGAGGCCCTGGTCGGGGCTGAAAAGGGCAGATAAATGAAGTCATAAATGCGGGGCGAAGCCGCAGACCCTTGCTTTTCCTCGGTTGCGTCATCTTGGCCGTCCCACCTCGTGCCTTCTCCAGAAGACTGCTGTTTGTTGGGCAATTACTGGAGCCCTCCGGGGGGATGGCAGACTTTTTCATAAGAGACTGATGCATGAGGAAGTCTTTTCGTGAACCCTGCTGTGGCTGATGGCCTTTAAAACCTGCGGGAAGAATGGGCCTTCTCCTGGATAGCTGGCACTTTTAACTGCCTCCCACTTCCAGATGGAACGCTAGAATGTCTTGCCTTTGACCGTCGATTTTCTGGGATTTCTGGAATCCGAGCAGAACCTAAAAACCAGACTTGGTCTCAGCTGTCGGTGCATGAAAGGTAACTCATTCAAGAGCTAAAGTTAGTTAGTTAGTCACCTTGCTACTGCTCATGGCTACTTGGACTGCTTAGGCCTGGTGAGCTGGACCATTGATTACAGCAATCCCAATATAATTTTTATATTTAGCAGAGTGTAACAAGGTCTTGCTTTATGCTACAAAGTGGGATGGTATGTTGGCTGTAATGTAGTAGCGTCCTGTGATTCTGGGTAGGCTCCAGGCCCACTGCAACCCTGACTAGGAAGAAGAGAATAAGAAGATGACTGAATGAAGGCATGGTCTGTTTGGCCACCGTCGCAACGCTAGCAACACAAGAACTATAAATAGGTCCATTAAATTGGTGTTATCCACTGTGATAGCCAACCGACAAGAGTTCACATCATGTGATCAGCAGACATGGCGAAGTGTCTGGTGACTCCCCATTTCACCTCCCTCATTACTCCCACCACCACTGCTCTTCCTTAGCAATCCCCCACTATGCTGGGGTAGGTGGTCATCCTTAAACCATGGCCTCTCATTAAGAGCTCTTTAAAGACCATGGAGGCTTTACAATCACTGCTGACACACTCTTTGCTCCTTTAGGCAATCCACCAAACCCCCCACCCGTCCCCCCAATCCCTCTCTTTCCTGCTTTCTCGCCCTCTTCCTTACCTCCTGGGAGTTTTTTGAAACGGTTGGCAGCGGCCAAGCCTGCGAGGACACGGACAGCGATGATTCATTAAACCCAGGCCTATTAGAGGATGCTTTTTGGAGGGTTTGCTATGTCCAGCCGACGTCATCGAGCAGACACAGATCTCAGTGAGAGTTGAGTGCAAGCCAGACGAGCTAGCCAGTGTTGACGGAAGGTTAAATTGCTCTGCAACTATTAGCCAGGCTTCTGGTGCCCCCCCCCCCCAACCCCCTCCATCTCTCCACCCGTCTCCTTTTCCCAATACTGCGTCATGTAGTTGTTGTCGAAAGGACTAGAGTGTGAGGATGGAGCCATCCTTTAATCGGATACAAGTATTTGCTCTTTTTTGAGCTCTTGGGTGTGTAAAAACCATGATTATTTATAATTGTTGTTGTAATAGCACTCATCAATGAGGTGGACATATTAGGCAGCAGGTGAACAGCCAGTTCTTGAAGGTAATTTGTGCAGGACAAATGAGCAACACTTTGACGAGAACTAAACTGTGATGGCTAGACGACTGGGTCAGAACATCTCTAAACTGTCAGGCAGGTCTTATAGGGTGTTCCTGGCATGCAGCAGTCAGTACCTACCAAACGTTCTCCAAGGAAGGACAACTAGTAACCTGGAGACACCCAAGGCTCACTGATGCTCATGAAGGTCCCACCTCACAACTTACAGGACTTGAAGGATCTGCTGCTAACGTCTTGGTGTACCACAGAACACCTTCAGAGGTCTTGTGGATAGCTTTGATGGGTCTGCACTGTATTGGCTGCAGAAGGGGAGTCTACATAATGTTTAATGTAATTGCTGATCAGTGTAGACCCATTTCTTCCCAAGTCTTCATAAAGAACCATTCAAACTATTCTTTGAGTTGTCATGGATCTACATAGAGCTGATGGATGTACTGTATATGATTTGTCATGGTTCTTGTTGGTTCCATGCCAAGTCTAGATATTTAACGCTCAATATCTAGTGTATAAAATTAGCATTTTAAATTATTGTTGCATTGAAAACAAAAATAGCATACTATGATGACTGATTTTGGACTTTTTATTAACCATCATTTCCAAAAGTTCACAAGTTCCAAGTTCAAGTTTTCTAAAAGTCTCAGACCCCTGCTTGGGGATATCTACCCTTAGTCCAGTGCCATGCCTGGACATCAAATGGGCTTTTCCAACATCAAATGGTCTAATGCCCACACTCCTCTCACTAACACCTCAAACTAAGTTTATTGTGGAAAACCGAAAGTCTCCCAGATTTTCCTCAGATTAGGAAAACAGCTCATGGCCAATAGAGGGAGGGGCTAAGCTGCCACCTTTTTTCCAGAGTCTGCATCTGATCTTCAGATGAAGCTGTCTCCCAGAGCTGCAACGATAAGCGGATCACCTGGCATCCCGGCCCAAAGCCCCGTTCGGCAGCCAGGCATCCAATTCTGGCAGGCCTTGAAGCAAATAGTTCAGTTGGTGTTTTTGAGGGGGGAAAAATCCTGTCCTTGGATATAGCCAGGATTTTGGTGTGGGGGGGCGGGGGAGATACAGAAAATTGCTCGCTCAGAAAGAACCAATCATAAATCGATTGATGGACTGCCAGAGAGGAATGTCAACAAAGGTTACTCGAGCAGATGAGGGAGGAGGGATGATGGCGGATGGACAGCATATGAGTGGAATGAAGGCGAGACTATAAAGGCCTTCGCTCTGATTGGAGTAATTACTGTCCTCGGCTGTTGCTGAATCGATCAAAAGGGGGCTATTATTTTGTTCTCCTTGTGTGCTGTATTTGCACAGCTTTATCTCAGCTCTATGAATTCCCCCATTTCATTCATACACTGCAGGGCGAAGGCTTGTAAACACGTCTCTCCTCAAAACGACCGAGGCCATGCATTAGTGCAAAGATAAGGGCCAGCCTGACTTGCTATGATCTATTGACTTTGAATTGCACTTAACCTCTCCTCGCCATTCCTTAAGTGTTTTGCCGAGATAGGCAGCCAAGATACTATATGACTATTTGTTATTCTTTGCCGTCTGCGCTTAGCGGCCGCCTCGCCAAAAGAGGCTCTGTTCGAACCACCTGATCTCGGCTCGACTGGAGAGCAGATGCCGAAAATAAAAAATTAGCGAAACTGTTGATGACAAACATTGTCTTTTTGACCCGGTACCATCTGATGGCTGTTGGGAGGCTGAATATTTGATCTGAAATAGTTTCCATATGTGTTTGATCATAATCATTTACTGGTGCAGGGGAAAGAAGGACGTGCATACACAGTACACACCACATGGTATTGAGTAATAATGAGATGGGAGTTCTCTAAGCACTCACTAAGCACAAAGGGTTCTTTGACTTGTAATGAGAGTGGAATCCTTTTTTCCCGCTATATAAAACCAGTTTGTTTGTTTTTTAACCAGACAAAGAACAATTTAAGCATCCAGGATGTTCTCCAAGCTGTCATCTTCAAAGAACCATTGCCTTTCCAGAGAAACCCTTGAAGAACCCTGTGTAGTTACCAACTGGCCCTATTAGTAACCATTAGTTAACGTTGTTATTTTTTTATTGTATTCCATCAAGCATCACAAGTCAAGTCAAGTCAAATTTCTTAGTATATTTTACAACTGTTGTCGTCACAAAGCAGCTTTGCATAATTAGTAATTAGTAAAAGAACAGAGACAAAAAAGAAATAACGTAAGACATGAAGGATCCAAGACCCCCAGTGAGCCCCAACAGCAACAGTGGCAAGGAAAAAACCTTGGGAGGACCCAAGACTCACAAGGGGGACCTGACCCGTCCTCCTCTGATCAGAACTATTTATTAATTATTGATAAAAATGACCAAACCAGATACAGCAGATAGTTAAAAGTGGTAATAATATTAATAGTGGCAGATAGTTACGAGTCCATTTAGGTTTGAACATGGTCATTAAACAGGTAGTAGTGGTAGGAGGGTGTGCCGCTGGTCTGGTATGGGTGGTGGTGGGTGGGGAGCCTGATGGTCGGACTGGCATCACAGGAGAACATCTCGAGGAACGTTGGGCTAGTTTTATGGAATTCTAGCCAAATGTCCTGTCATGAGAAAGGTTGGTGCATTTGTTATATATTTGATACATCTGGGATGAGCAATTATAAGGTTCTTCACACTCACATCTCTATTAAAACATGGTTCTTTTATGGCATCACTCAAAGAACCAGATAAAGCCCCTTCATCTAACGGTTATTATGAGTTTGGCCTTTGGCCTTGTAGTTGTTACTGCCATTCTGACCTTACAGAATTGGCCATTAGTGTTCTCCTCTAATCGTATTGATATGCAAGGATGTTGGAATGGCAGCAGTTTGAAAAGATGAAGCTTCAGCTTCCAGCATACTGTGATGGGTGGGTCCTAGCTTGTGAGTATGAGCCTAAAAGGACTAAATTGGGGAGAAATGATGAGCAGCTAAAAAAATCATATGGACAAAAGTATTTGGACACCTGCTCATTCATAGGGTTCTCCTGATTTGGTTGGAGTGACTGTAGAGATACTGCCCAGGGAAGGCTTACTATTAAGACTTTGCAGCATTGCTTTGAGCATTTGATTGCATTCAAGAGCATTAGTGAGGTCAAAATTATGGATGATCACCACCCCACCTCATCCCTAAAGCCCCCCTCTAGCCCAAGCCTGGCATTAGGCAGCATGGTGCCAACAGGCTCATGCTTATCTGCTTCAGAGTATCCTGTGTATTCTATTGACAGTACCTTACCACAAGGACTGGACAAGCTGTGTGTCTCTGTGTGCATTTGCACATCTGTGTCAGCAATAGGTGCAGCTTAAAGTAGCTGGAGGCATTCATTAGACAGGGTGTCCACAAATATTTGGACAGGTTTTCATTAGAAAACCGAGAGCTGTCATTCATGGTAAAGATCCTGTCACCCGTATTTTTTCAAATGTTGGCTAAAGCTTGTCCAACCTCACAACAGTTGCTATGGAGGGGCGGATCCTGGATATGGAGATATGTGCGCTGCTCTAAGCCCTTTCCAAGAATCCTCGCTTACAGACGTGCACTCTCAAACGTATGCATGGAGCTCCGTTCTGAGCTGGGAATGACTCAGCTGGATCGCAGTTTGTGACACGCCACACGAAAAAGAAAGTGCTTCCAACAACCTGAGTGATAAAATCAGAACACCCTGCCCTGCCCCCTTCTCTCTGGGGCGACCCCCTTCGCGGCTTTTCACTCTCCTCCAGCGTGATAACCCTGGAGAGAGGGAAGCAAAAACACTTCCCGCTGCCCGCCTGTTTGTTTTCCTTCCTTATCTCTACCCCCTCCATCCCCTCCCTCTTCCATCTTCTGTTGGAGATTTGCGTATTAAGGAGTTCTGGATGACTGGCTGTGTATTATTCCTCTCCGGGACTTTGAAGGTGCGAGGCAGGCTGCACGTAAGGTCACTGCAGGATCCAGCGCTAATGACTGCAAGCTGTTGGCCCGGCATTTGCCGGCCGGCTGAATCGGTTGGATGGATGGAAGAATGGAGGTGGCGGTGGGGGTAAGGGGCTGCCCCCCATCAGATCGGCTCTCAACCCCCATCTCCCATTAGGAGGAATTCCTTTCTGGAAGTGGGAGGGCTGGTTAGCCTTGCTGTGTCTACTCAACAGTAGGGGATGTTCAAGCCTGGGTAATGGTCATTAGTGTGTACGGACAGTAACACTGCTTGCTGTAGTTTTACTAGATGATTGTTAGATGGTTCCTATAGCGTTGCCAGGTGACTGCTATGGTATCCCAGATTGTTGTTATGGCATTTCTAATTGGTTGGTATGGAGTTGCTAGACAGTGGATATAGTATCCCAGGTGGTTGCTGTAGTGTTGTTTGATGATTGTCATGGTGTTGTTAGGTGGTTTCTGTAGTGTTGCTGTGTGACTGCTATGGTGTTGCATGTAGTAGTTATGGTGTTGTTACATCATTTCTATGGTATTTCAGGTGGTTTCTATGGTGTTGCTTAGTGATTGCCAGGATCATGTTAGGTGGTAGTTGCTGCGGTATGCCAGGTGGTTGTTATGGTGTCTCAGTTGGTTGTTCAGATGTTGGGAAGTAGTTGCTGTGGTGCCCCATGTGGGTTGCTTGGGTATTACTAGTGTATTTGTAAGATTGTAACACAAAGTTAACCAGAAAGGCTTGCCACCCCAGACAGTTACTATGCTTTGCTGTATGGTCACTAGAGATAACTTTTTGCTATCACAACTGTGGTTGCTATAATACTCCAGGTGGTCGCTATGGTGTTACGTGGTTGCACCATGTTTGCTATGGCATCCCGGCATGGCATTGCTAGGTAGTCACTGTGGTGTTTCCTCAAGTTGTTGCAGTAGTGTTTCTAGATTGGTTGCTGTAGTATTGCTAGTTGGTTGCAATGGTATCCTAGGTGAGGTCACTATGGTGTTAAAGTTGATAATATAGAATTACTAGATGGTTGCAATGTGTCTTCTATATGGGTGGGTGTTATGGTATTCTCATTGGGTGCTGTGGTGTTGCTGAGTGGTTGCAAGATTTGCTACAGTGTATGGTATGGCAGATGGTTGCAATGGTAATTACTTTCCCAGGTGATTACTTTGGTGTTGCTAGATGGTCGCTATGGTATTCTCGTATGTTGCTATGGTGTTGCTATGTGGTTGCTAAGGTGCTGCTATAAGGTTGCAAGATGTTTTCTATAGCATTGCTTGGTGGCTGCTATGGTATCCTAGGTTGTTACTTTGGTGTTGTTAGGTGGTCACTATGATATCCCAGGTGGTTACTTTGGTGTTGCTCGGTGGTCGCTATGGTGTTGCTAAAAGATGTTTTCTATAGCGTTGCTAGGTGGTTGCTATGGTTTTCCAGGTGGTAACTATGATGTCTCATGTGCTTGCTAGGTTGTTACCATGTGGTTGATGTGGTACCCCATGTGGTTGGTTGCTGTGTGTTACGGGTGTTTCTGAATCATTGTGTTTTTTCCTGTAGAAAAAAAGTTGCATGTCCTACAAAAATAGGTCTGGATCAAAAGCTTAGAATCAACACATTTACCAGGACCCTCGTTAGGTCCCCCTCGCTGGTCCCCTGTACTCCGCGCTGCACTTCACTCAGCTGTTTGCTTAACGTCGTTTCTGCTGTAGTTGTATTTACTGGGAGAAGCTGAGGGTACAGGAGACTTCAGAGCGTCCGGACTTTGAAGTGTAAAGAAAATGTTAGCTCACCAATTTAACGGGAGGAAAAGGCTAAACTAACACACCGGCTCGGGTAAATATCAAAACCGGAATGTTTGCGTGGAATTTCACAGCTGCCTTTCTGACAAATTAGCTCCGACACAGCGTAGGTTCCTCATATGCTATGGGCAGACGTGCTCGTTCGGGGCGATTTACAGCGTCCAAATATTTTTATTACTATATTTTATATTTGTTCCCTTTGTGGTCCATTTATATTTGTGTGGTTTTGAGCATCAAGATTAGTCACAGGTCATTTTACATGACCATTCACCACCTTCTTTATCCCCTACCCTGCATTACCCTGCAAAGACTCTGTGCTTCTCATCGCTTCAGTCACTGGTTTCTTGTCATTTCAGAACTGGAGGTGACCTATGCTATGCTATGGTGTTGCTAGGTGGTCGCTGTGGTATTCCAAGTGGTTACTATGCTATATGGTTCCTGTAGTGTTGCTAGGAGACTGATAAGGTAACACTATGGTATCCCAGGTGGTTGTTGTGCTGTTGCTAAGTGGTTGCTGTAGAGTTACTAGATGATTTCCATGGTGTTGTTAGGTGGTTTCTATAGTTTCCATAGTAACAGCCAGGTGGCTATGGTGCTATGGTATCCAAGGTGGTTGCTTTGCATTTGCTAAGTGGTTGCTGTAGTGTTACTAGATGATTGTTATTTTGTTGTTAGGTGGTTCCAATAGTGTTGCCAGGTGACTGCTATGGTATCCCAGATGGTTGTTATGGCATTTTCTAATTGGTTGGTATGGAGTTGCTAGACAGTTGACATAGTATCCCAGGTGGTTGCTTAGTGTTACTTGATGATTGTCATGGTGTTGTTAGGTGGTTCCAATAGTGTTGCCAGGTGACTGCTGTGGCATCCCAGGTTGTTGTTATGCTGTTGCTAAGTGGTGGCTGGAGTGTTACTAGATGATTGTTAGATGGTTCCTATAGTGTTGCCAGGTGATTGCTATGTTTGCCAGGTGGTTGTTGTGCTGTTGCTAAGTGGTTGCTGTAGTGTTACTAGATGATTGTTATACGATTCCTATAGCATTGCCAGGTGACTGCTGTATAATCACAGGTTGTTGTTATGCTGTTCCTAATTGGTTGCTATAGTGTTAGTAGATGATTGTTATGGTGTTGTTAGGTGGTTCTGATAGTGTTGCCAGGTGACTGCTATGGTATACCAGGTGGTTGTTATGGCATTTTGCTAGACAGTTGATATAGTATCCCAGGTGGTTGCTGTAGTGTTGTTTGATGATTGTCATGGTGTTGTTAGGTGGTTTCTGTAGTGTTGCTGTGTGACTGCTATGGTGTTGCATGTAGTAGTTATGGGGTTGTTACATCATTTCTATGGTATTTCAGGTGGTTTCTGTGGTGTTGCTTAGTGATTGCCAGGATCGTGTTAGGTGGTAGTTGCTGTGGTATGCCAGGTGGTTGTTATGGTGTCTCAGTCGGTTGTTCAAATGTTGGGAAGCAGTTGCTGTGGTGCCCCATGTGGGCTGCTTGGGTTTTACTAGTGTATTTGTAAGATTGTAACATAAAAAGGATGCACAAATCTTTTTCATCTCTATGGGAAAAAAAAATCTGCAAAAATTGGTTGCTATGTGGAAACATCCAATCAACATGCAGAAGGGTATAACAGTGTAGTTGTATAATTAGAAAGAAAACAAAGGTTCTTTGATGTTTTCTCAGATTTTTACATCATTTTTACAATTTGGTTTTCCATGAATCCTCATAATTACGGAGCAGTCGATACCTGCACGAGGCATTTTTACATACTCTGCCGCTCCCGTCGATACGATCGACCGTCCCAATTAGCAAGACAAGCGTATAAAAAACATGCCTCTGAAAACGTCTGAGGAGGAGGAGGCTTTTTTTTCTTCCTCTTGTAGTTCACAACAACCCCAGGACCCTGCCAGGGCAGTAAATCTGAAGGGGGAAGCGTGTTCGGGGGGCCGCCGTTGGAGCTGTGCAGTTTCGGTGGTGGAGAGCGTGCCTCTCGTACCTTTTATAAGACTTAATTATCAACGTATGCAGGAGTTGCCACGCAATGTTTACAGCTATAAAACCCACATCGCCAAATGAGCTGCTCAGCTGGCCAAATTCCTCTCTTTAACCACTCCCCCCCCCCCAACACACATGCACACACTCTTGTGACAACATGGGGCGAGGTAAGAGGGGGAAGGTGGAGGAAGGTAGGAGAAGGTGGGGGAGGCACAAGGCTCTGGTCCAAACTGGCAGGGTTGGAGAGTTACTGAGAGTTTCACAACAAGGTTTCCCCCACTGCTGAGGCTGCAAGTCCCTTAGGACTCCACCCCCCACGGGTTTTATGGCTCGGCTGCTCGTTGGTGCTGAGTGCAGGAGTGCTGATGCTGACGGAGGCCACGCACCTCGCTGTAATTCAGAGTGGGAATGATCCGAGCACTTGCCCCAGTCAGACTCCGAGGGAAACCGCACTTTCTTTTTGTTGATTTCCAGGCATTTTCAGATGTTGCAGCTTCTCAAAACTGAAAAACAACCGTTTTGCAACTAAGGCTTTCGCAATGTTACCACCAAAGGTTTGATATTGACCCTTAGATATCAGAGTTAAGGCCGATGATAACAAAAACAAGTCATACCCTTGTGCAAGTACACACCAACCAGTTGGAGCTGCCGTGGCTGGTCCCTGGTCAGTGCAGTCCCACAGGTTTCGAAACGTGATGCAACTCTCGGCTTTAGTCAGCTAGTTCATCTAATGGTGTCTCAGTTGGTTGTTCAGATGTTGGAAAGTGGTTGCTGTGGTACCCCATGTGGGTTGGCTGAATGTCAGCTAGTTTGTCTAATCTATCCACTTCCCCCAACATACAGCGCATCCCTAAAACACCTGTAATCTGTGGAAACCGGTGTGGTCATACCAACCATGCACTAGACAAACACTATTAGGGTTCGAATGCGACCTTATCACAGAAGTAATGTGCATCTGACAGCATATTCAGGATCATTTCCGGTAATACCTCCAGTTCCAAGATTTAATTTGTTCCTGGATTACAGATAGATAGATAGATTGATAGATAGATAGACAGATAGACAGACAGATAGATAGATAGACAGACAGACAGACAGACAGACAGATAGATAGATAGATAGATAGATAGATAGATAGATAGATAGATGGATGGGTGGATATCCCTGGATATCCCTACACCAAAAAATAAAAGGCAATTTAGACTAAAACCTTGTCACAGAATTATTGCTGAACAGTATCTCAGGCTTCTGACGGCAGATTCATAAGCGTTTGGTTTAATGGTCTTGTCCCATTCTAGTCCCATTCACCTGCAGTCTTGTGTTGCAGGGAAAAAAATAGCCCCAGCGTAGCGTAGCCCCAGGTTCTGGAAATCTCCGTGTGTCCCCCTGTCTCCAGCCCCCCTAGCTCCATTCCCCTTTAATTTGAACTGCACACTGACACGTAGATGCGTAAGCCTGCCGCTCCTGGACGATGTGTGTAGTGGTTTGAGGACATGCACAGCCTGTCAAAGGACTGTTTTGTGTGTGTGGACGTGCATGTGTGTGTGTATGTGTGTGTGTGTGTTCGAAAATGGCCTCAGCCCCATGCCGACGTTCCCAGGCCCCCCTCCGGGTGCCCCCGATCAGGGCCAGATGTGGCAGCTGGCCCGCCACCCTAAGGTCATGGTCAGAGGAAACCATGTCAAATTTGCCACCCACCATCGCAGGGTGATGGGGAGATAAAGAGGCGGAGTTTAAAGAGGTTCAGCAAGAACTCGGTGAGAAGGGTGAGGCTTCGGTGAGGGAAACGTCAGGCCGAAAAAAAAAAGGAACCGTTCTAGAAGTGTTCGCCATAACTCAACTGGGATCATCATGTCAAGGATAGTGAATTACCCCCACATTTTATTCGTCATTTCTTTTATTATAGATTTAAATGTATAATAAATATATGAAAAATTTATCATGGAAAGTTCATCCAGACCGGAATCCTTTGGAATGCTGTTTTAAGCCCATTCATTCCTTTAAAGTCACAGTAGTTCATTTTGGATTGCTGTTCGAGGGGAAATCTGATTATTCACCTATTCTGCACAGTTGGTGAGTGAAATCAGGGGTCGCCATGACTACAACAAAAACTTAGCCACTTTATTTAATGTGCAAAACCACCAGTGAACCTACCACCACCACGTGTCTTCTGAGTTGTGTACGTATGATGATAATGATGATAAACAGGTGGCAAATCTAATAAAATAAGTTTAGCTGGGGACTACGTTTTCCTTACACTGCTCAGCACATAACCCTCCCCTAGCTTACACCCCACCAACAGTCTGTTTTCATGACTTCCGCCTGCATCATTTAAATAGCAACGCTATAGTGGTCTCGAAATGAGGGGTCAGGCACGTCAATTTCTGGAGTATTGCTGTGTATCTTGGCAGTGGAAAACACAGGAGCTCCACTGTCTGAAAACAGCCTAGGCAGACATTCGTCAGCAGTCAGACGTTCGTTGCTATCTCGGCAGTGAATTGTCAACACAGGAGCGTGCAGCCCGACACTCTACACCCCCCCACGCTTTACACCACTGAAATAGCAACCCGCCAGGGTCAGTCAGACCGCACCCGGCTCTTAAAGGGAGCAGCGAGAGACACGGGTTAGAGGGGTATCAAGCATTGAGCTGTGGAGCAGTGGAAGAACTGTGTTCTCTGAATGATGGATGGGGCTTCATCCAGTACTTTTGAGATAAGTTGGGGACTTTGGGATGATGAGGTGGGGTGGTGATCATCATCATCTTCCAACATCCTGATCTCACTAGGGCTCTTGTTGCTAAATGCAATCAAACCTAACAACAATGCTCCTCCAAAATCTAGAAGAAAGTCTTCTTCACTGGACAGGAGAGACAGTTACTCCAACAAAACAGGATACAATCTATTTAATACACTTGATTTCAGAAGAATAAATGAAAGAGCAGGTGTCCCAATACTTTCCTGTCCATTTAGTGTATGTGTGTGAGTGAAGAACCATCAAATTGGTTCAGAATAAACCTTTACATCATGAAGTTCTTTAGATCTTTAAATGGTTCTTCACACTTGCACTAATCTCTATTACAAAATGGTTCTTCATGGAACCAAAAGTGGTTCTTCTATGTGATCGCTCAAAGAACCTTTGAAGCACCTTTGTTTTTATGAGTGTACTTGAGACAGAGCATCAGATGGATGAATAAGGGTCTGTGTAGCATTGGGAAAATGAAAGCGAGTGGATCAAGAAGCTGATAAAAGCGGCCTAGGGAGGAATGAGTAGTTTGGGGTTATATAAAGAGTCAGACAAGGCTCCACTTAGACAGAGGAAATGCCACTCAGGCGATTGGCAGCTGGCTTTGATACGTCTGCAGCTCTTGGCTCGTAAAGGTTTCGCAAGTAAAGTGCTTCTGGGAAGTACACGTAAAGGGTGATTCCTCACGGAAACATGTTTCTCTCTCCGTTGCATAGTAATAAACATCCTTCCTCCTGGACGAACTTTCCCTTTCCGAACCCCTGTCCATATCTCTCCAGCTTTCAGGAGCTGATTCAGTCCTAACACCTTATGAAACAGTCCAGAAACCCTTTGAGCTCGACTCTGAACTCCCTTGGCTTTCCAAACATGTCTCGTGATTCATCTTCTAATCCTTTGTCTTGCTTTATGTAGAGCTGATACGCATTGAGATGCCAGTTGTTTTGGAAGGTTGGACATTGCCTTATCACATGGCATCCCCAGACTAAGAGGCTTTAGACAATTGGAGCTCTGAGCCCTTGCTGAGATTTGAGGTTATGGGAACCTCCTCACACTTGATGAGCAGCAGTTAGACTGTAGGGCCGGTCTAGAGCTGTATCATACACTAAATACAGTAAATTTACCTTCCCTTCTTTCTCAGACACAGAAATGTACACGGCTTCACAGCTCTTGAGTGGAGCGACTGTCTAACTGCTTGCTTGTCAAGAGACTCGTGAGGTCATAAGTTCAAATCCCATCAACATCACAGACTTCTATGATCAGGTGTCCGAGAATAAGGATGCCTCAAGCCTGAATAGGAAGGCTGATGGTAAAACGTCGCGCCCACCTCCTCACTTTTCTTCAAACCACCACTCTAATGGGGGGCCAGGCTTCACATGTAGACCACAGAAAAGCTGACTGAACTACTAGCTAACCCGGACCAGAGCTTTATAACATTCTCTTGCTGACCATGTGCATAGCATCATAAGAACTATAGTTAGCAATTGACCTGCAAAATGCACCTATATGGTACGAGTACTCGATACAGCGCCAATATAAGTATAAGATATAGATAGCAGTCTTCCTAATGTACACGTTTCTAGGTAGTAAGCCTCTGGAGACTATAAGGGCTCTTTCTCGATTTTTGCATATCTTCTTAAATTTGCCTTTAAAGGCATTTGCATATTATATAATACCCACATGTTTCATATCAAACTGTTCAGAACAGTCCCTGCTCTCTTTGTAATGAGACCCTATGTGACCTAGAGCAGCATGTGAAGAGATACTCCGACCCTAAACCTGACTAATTCGATTTTAGCAATTCTGTACATTTTCTATAGAAACATGCCTCTACTCATGTGGACTCTTTGTGTTGATGCTTGAAACAGGGATTATGTGGAGTCTTAGTCTCACAAAAGCAGTGGAGTATATAAATGGCGTGAGGCAGAAGCCAAGTTTCTGAGTGTCCATTGGTCAGCTTCACACAAAACCATAGACGGATGCACGAATCCATCAATTGAATACAGTTGAGACACATGAATCCACCAGTTCTGGATTCACCAGAGTATTTGACCTGTCTTCATGGCCTAAGAACTCTGTATGTGAGTCCTGTACAATCTGGCACTATGATGCAGTGGAGAGGATGGGCTCTACAGATTCAGGACATATTTGAACCGTATTTCTGCGCTGTATTATCGCAAAGATGTGAATAGCAGCGTTCGACTCGATTCCAGAGGGTTAATAACACGTTCATATGGACTACAGGGCCGTACTGTTGCATAAATGGACACTGTTACATTGTTAGAAGTTGTTTTGCCCATGGCTTCGGTCGTCTGAGTGTCAATTCTCGCGAAAACTCCTCCTGATTAAGACAGGCTGTTCAGGCTCTCAGGCTGCAGCCACAACTGTGTTATGAATGTGCAAGTGTGAGGGGCACATGTGGTCCTAGTTTTGAGCGCCTAGAGATGCAATTGATGTCAAAAAGCAGCTGAGGCCTTCCCCCCGGGGAGACGACGTCGCAGCAGCTGGTGTCAGTGACGCACTGCCAACGTTAAATTGTGACGTCAGGTGCCACTGGGCGCGGGCAGAACAACTTTCAAATTCTATTTTCAATCCCATCCGAGGGGCTCATCAATTTTTCAAGACACTTCCAGTACCTTCTGCGTGCCAGGCAGCTGTTGCTGGCGACGGCTGGCCGACAGCCGCTCTCCGCAATCCCTGCCCAGCCGGTCCGGGGCTTCCTCGTGATTGAGCAATCGCAGCAGTTTCGCCTGCACAATTCACTCGGCGTACCACGTACGTACGGCGGTGTCATAACCAGCGGTTAACGAGGACACGAGGAACGAAAATGCCAAATTAAAATTGTCTCCATGAAGAGCCTTTCAGTGGAAGGTTCTTAACTGGAAGCTTTTTTAGGCTTCCAAAAGTATCATTGCAGAAGAACCATGCTTAGTTTTCCAAAGCACACTATATGGACAAAAGTATTTGGACACCTACACATTGTCATTGGCATTCCATTCTAAATTCATAGGCATTAATATGGATGGTTGCTATTTTCAGCTCTAACAGCAGGTTTGGAGCTCTACGGTTCATACGTTTGATGCCTTGGGTCTTTGGAAACTTTCAGAAACCTCTTTCATAACTAAGTCAGACTCAAAAGTTTACTGCAGCAGCTGTAATTGGTCTTAAGGCGGTAGCTTTGAGTGGAGGTGACCAATACAGGGGCCAAAAATGACTGAAGTCATGCACACACCAATTACGTAGAGGTGTTAAGAAAAAAAATGTTTTATTATAATTTTTTTATTTGATTTATTGTCATTGAAGCATTTTAGAAATCTGAAAAGTCAAATTTATAAAAAATATATTTATAATAATAATAAATAATAATATATAAATAATAATAGTGATAAAACACTGTGTCGTTGAACCCCTTATGGATCCTGACTTTTATTATAAGGACTACTAATGGGTAAATACATGCGAAAAGCAGCGCTAACTGGCTAAGTTGTGCCCAAGTAATAACAGCGGGGCAAATAAACAGAAATCCCTGATGTTTCCAAGGTGTTTAAGAGGCGTTGTGACTTCTCTTGACTAAACATCACAGCCCTAACACTGAAAACACTTTTACAAACCTCTTAAAGTCTGTGTTTAATCAAGAACGGCCAAAAAACGTTAAGGAGTGCCAGCATTAGCTTAGTATTAACATGTCACTAGAATCCCTATAGAGCTGCTAGCTGACGGTAGTGAGGGGATTGATATTTATGGCCAGGAAGGAAGGCCTAGTTGTCGTTTTCACCTTGTCAAGTTCACCACTGCCTACCTGACAACCTAGCCACACAGCCAACCATATATATATATTTCCCTTTAGTTTGCTTATATATTGGATCAATGCATCAGTAATTGATTTGGAGTTCTGCTAATCTTACCTGGACCACCTGGAGAGGGTGTGTGGAACCCTTGGAGTAAAAATAAGACGCGAAATAACCAACATCTAATTTCTCGCCCTCTGTCCAGGTGATCCTGTTTCCATCCTCCTGTGACGTGCACAGCGAGTGCGCCTGCCGGGACCCCAACGCCCCGGAGAACAGGAAAGGGGAGAGCGTGTACTCCCTGGGCTGAGAGCAAGGCCCCAGCGAGCCCAGCTACAGACTGGGGTAGAGCAAGACATTGTTTCAGATATGCTGCTTCACAAGTGTACCTCTCCTGTCCCAGCCATCGCACTACTCCTCCAGCGTCGCTGTCTGCTTGCAGTCCTCCTCCACTTTTTTTGGAAGGCATCCCGCCCCCCTACCCCTTCAGGAAGGAAAAGAAATAAAAAAAAAAAACAACAAAATAAAAAAACACAACCAAAACACAGGACCAAACAACGTGGATACGAGCGTAAACCCGTCTGTAGAAGGAAAGATCTCTCTCATCACCCTGTAGAAACGTCCAGTAGAAGATGTTCTGGTTAGCATGCCTTTCTGTGCCGGCTTTCAGTGTCCCATTTTGCGATGAAATGTAATGTCCTTTAATTTTTAAAGACCAAAGTTAAGTTAAACCTGCAGACACACACATACACACACACACATACACACACACCAGAAGGAAAAGGAAAGGAAAATGAGGGAGGAATCCTGCCGCGGCTGAAGAGTTTGGACTAAAGGCGAATGGTCAGTGCGCAGTTGAGACAGGGCTCTATAACAGATAGAGTTTCAGTGCAGGCCCGTGCTCGGGTTGGTGAGGGGACGGATGAGCGTGTCCCGGTTTGAGTAAAGAGTGTGTGCCCTCTGTCTGCTTACACTGGGAATGCGTCCCATATCCCTGAAGATGAGACAAAACAGAGCAGAGGTAGGATGGCAGGATGCAGGACAATGCAGTTGGGCTGTAGTGGTCACCTAACATGCAGGCAGGTTTCGAGAGGTGATTGAAAAGTCTGTGATGCAAACCTTCAAATCGGATGTAAAAGGACATGAAGGAAGATTAACTTGTTATTTTAGGTTCTCTGAAAATGTTCTTTAAATAATTAACGTGCCAAAAAGAAAGATTTGGCCTAAAGAACCTTATATAATAGAATAGCTAAAACCAATCCAGGTTCTGTAGAGCAGCAAAAGTAGAGCTTTCCATGAGCCATAACCCAAAGCCAAAAGCCAACCTGTCAGCACCATTAAGAACCTCCTAGTGGGACTTCTTCTCAATCCAAAACCTCTTCAGGCAGCCAAAGGTTCTTTGAAACGATGCTACAGAAGATTAATTGAAAAAAATGAGAAACCTAAAATGAAAGAATCTTTAGAGAACCTTTATATTGAGAACCATCCTCTAAAAGATTCGTTATGGGACTCAATGTTGTTCTTGGAAGTAGTTTTTTTTTTTTTAGAAATAACACCAGAATCTTTAAGTGGATGGTTCTCAATGGAAAGGTTCTTTAAAGAAACAAACGTAGTGGCTGTAGATTAAACGTAGTGGCTGTAGATTAGGCAACCAGGTCAAGGTTCTTTGGGGAGATGCTATAGAAGACTAACTGGAAATAACTGAAAACATTCAAATTAAAGGATCTTTAGGGAAACCTTTAAATTGAGAACCATCCTCTAAAAGATTCTTTATGGGACTCAACGTTGTTCTTGAAAGTACTTCTTTAGAAATAACACCACAATCTTTAAGTGGATGGTTTTTAATGGAAAGGTTCTTTAAAGAAACAAACGTAGTGGATGTGGATTAAATCTTTCATTGGAAACTTCTTGCTCAAAAGGTTCATTAGGCAACCAAGTCAAGGTTCTTTGGGGAGATGCTACAGAAGACTAACCAAAAATAACTGAAATCATTCAAATTAAAGGATCTTTAGAGAACCTTTCAATTGAGAACCATCCTGTAAAAGATTTCTTATGGGACCCAACGTTGTTATTGGAAGTAGTTTTTTTAGAAATAACACCAGAATCTTTAAATGGATGGTTCTCAATGGAAAGGTTCTTCAGAGAACCAAACGTAGTGGATGTAAATTATGTAGGAGACCATAAAGAATCTTTCATTGGAAACTTCTTGCTCAAAAGGTTCTTCAGACAACCAAGTCAATGTTCTTTGAGATGCTACAGAAGACTAATTACCAAAATTACTTAAAACACTAAAATGATAGGATCTTTAGGGAACCCAAAGAGGTTCTTCTCTAGCAGCACTCCATAGAAGGCTTCATAAAGAACTTTTACAGCAGAAGGTTCCAGGATGTCCAGCTGTCCATCCATCCAGTTTCTTATCCACTTCTTTCTGGTGGTGGGTTCGGAGCCTGCCCGTAAATACTGGACGCAAAGCAGGAATACTTGATGACCTATTGCTCCAAACTCTTTTGGCAAAATCTTTAAGCCAAAAGTTTGTGGACACAGCTTAATTAACCAAGTGTACTGGATAAGCTTTTGCCCCAAACATCTTCTTAGCAAAAGTTTTGGCACCTTACATTTAAGCCAAAAGATTTATTAAACATCTGAAACCACTCAAATGAAATTATCTAGGTTCTTTATTCTACTTTTGGCTCCATAACCAACATTTTAATTCAAGACTTCCTTGGAAAAGTAATTCTTCTATGCTGTGGAAGAACCATTGGTTTGGTTTTCTAAAAGAGTACCTATAATTGAATGCCGGCGGATTTCTTAGGAACAGCTTTTGGTTCCATAAAAATCATGGGTTTTGCGGGAAGGTTCTTCTGTGGCATTTTTCCCCAAAAAACATTTTTGGCACCTTCATTTTCAGGAATGTAGATACGTAACCAATGCCAATGCTTGCTTCATGCCAGTCTCTAGTTTTCATAGATCAGCTCTTCTGCTAAGAGAGGGCAGTGGCTCTGACTAACTCAAAAAAAACCCAACATGAAGGTTAATGGCTGCTGTTAATGTTGCTGCTACTCTTGCTGCTACTTTGCCGTCTGAATCTGCAGACAGTAAGCCGGCGATTTCAGATGGAGTGCAGTCTGCCTTAACATTTACCTCCTCATGCCGTGTCTCAGCGTACGCCTACTCCATACGCTAGCTCGTACTACAGCAAAGGGTCAGGCACTTCTGACCATCCTCAAACACAAGCCAATGCAGTGATTGTTCAAGAATCTATCAGTGACCTCAAGAATGTAGGTGATGACACGAACACGTCCTGAATGTACAGACCGGGTCACACCATGCACCGTTCAGCCCGGTCTGGCCTGAGAGCTTCTACAAGGCCAAATTAGTGTCTGTTTCTAGTCTTAAATGGGAGTTTAGTGAAGACTCCATCAGTGTACATTCAGACTGCAGTTGACTGAGTGTCAGGAGTCGTACTGGTCCTCTTGGGATGTTCAGATTGAACTGTGAAGGACCAAGAAGATGGGATACTGGATGCTAAAGTTATTATGCATATCTTAAACAATATGAAGGAGCAGCCATCTAGCAAAGGTCCCATTTAGCCCAGACTGTATTACTGTACTTGTGTCAGTTTTATGAATTAGCTCACAGAATTAGATTAGTATTATTGTGGTACCTATAACGGAAACGCTATAGGCATTGTTCCTGCCATCTGCTATAGTTCTTTAGGGTTGACTTTCCTACTTTATGTCCTGCTTTAAGAACTCAAAGCTCAAAAACCTGCATTTTAGATTCTAAATACCAAATAAAATGATAGCAGAAAGCCACGATGCTTCCAACAGGGTTAGTTTGACTGCCTGTGCATCATACTATAAGATATATATACACCAAAATCTGCATATTTGATGAAAATATAGATTTTAGATATGGTGTAAAATCTAACATGCATTAGCAGTCCAACTTATATAACTCAAAATATAACATAATTCATTTGACAGCTTTAAAAATTCACATTTTTAATATTACATCTTTCATAAGAGTCCTAATTGTGCTCTAGCTCAACCCATGTCTTCTTGCAACATTCACAAGACACATGTCAGTACTGTTAGCTGTTAGCCATTAGTAGCGTCCCAACTTAAAGAAGCATTCCGGCCTTGAAATTAGCATTTAATTTGCTGTCATGCTATATAATATTCTGTAGTGTGGCATAGCATCACTTAGGATCATTGCTTTGACAGAATTCATATTTTTTCTATAGGTATCATCCACCATTACAATGCCCGGCATGCGTAACGAGTAAACACTACAGCAAGCTTACCAGCGTATTCATAATCCTATAGATACGTAGATATTATTAGATACCCTTACGTAAGTGCTAATTAAAACAAGTACATTTCACGCAGTAAGGCTAGCTATCTGGCTTTCTTGGGAGGGTGGAACTTTTGGGAATCCCTTGACATGTTACTAAAGCTCCTCCCACCTTCAAGATACATCATCATAGGGTTGTTTTCCTAGACTTTAAGCCTAAAGAATGTCTAGATAGCACTGCAGCACTAAAAGAGCCTAGTAGATGTACGCAATCCAACCGAAAGCAGGGAACACGCTATCTATGCTAAACAGCCTTGATAGATTTGTCTATCCAGTAGGGCTGGCTCTCTGGCTTCCTTCAGCATTAGCCGATCAGCTAGCAGGAGAAAAAAAAAAAAAACTTTCAAGGCCCTCAAATATCCACCCCAAAACGCTCGTAGTTCTTTAAAAGCTCCACCCACCTTCAACATGCAGGTGGTTTTTCTAGTCTTTAAGCCCCAGAAATGGAAGAGGCTAGTACAACAGATGTAGCGATGGCTACGGGTTTCCTTTTGGCCGAAATGTCCCTTTAACCATGTGGCCAAGCTCCCATAATCTATCTTTGCAAGTGTGTGAACACTGAAACACTTTTAACTACTAAAAAAACGGGTCCAGCGATTGGATTCCAAAAGTGTTTGGCTAGAAATCATGCTAACGATGATTTCTTGGTCCCGCGAGAGAGATCCTAGTCCTGTTTTCCGAGCAGTCAAAATTTGACCAACAACTTTCCAGTGCCAGTGAAGATTTGGAGAAAATGGGAGACCGAAACAAAGGTCAACACGAGTCGAGTTGAGTCAAGGCAAGGCGAGGCGAGGCGAGGCGAATGTCACTGTACATATGTCATAGAGGCTAATCACGAGAGCTCGAGAGAAGTCGGCGATAGGCTTTCCAGCTTTCTGGCTTTCCGGATTTTAAAAACGTGCATTTATCTTCATTTCGATTTTTCCGATATAAAAACAAAAGATTCTCATTTTATGTACTGGTAATCAGTATTTGCATTAATGACCTCAGTTACTGCACTTTCGAGTAGCCATTAAAGGAAATCGTCAAAACCTTTAGAAACGCTGCTATTGTAAGACAGATTAATAAATAAAATAAATTTCAAAAAAGACAAAAAAAGGTAAAAAAAAAAAAGGATGGTATTGCTACACGCCTCTCTTTGTGGTTATCGTCTTTCTCTGTAGTCCCACTAGCTTGACTAGCACCTGATGTTACTGCGGAGAGCAGAATAGAGCAGCTGTCGAATGAGACACTTACTTACACTCATCGTAGGTTGCGTCGTATTCTGCTTTTTTTTTCTCAGTTTTTTGCCTTTTATGAAAGAGCAAAATTACGGAATCCACCAGAGAAACAAAACTAAAAAAAACAAACAAACAGACAAACTAGCTTTAATATGTGTATTGTTAGGAGTATGATATAAGACTCTTGGAGCCTTGTTATGGTCTATGTTGTATGTATGTGTTTTCTTCTGATTTAAATTTTTATTTTAATTATTATTATTATTTTTTTGCTTTCTGAAGCATTTTTTTTTCTTTTCCTTTGTTTGTTTTGTTTCCTATTTAACGTTCTTTTTTTAATATCAGCCATGTCGTATTTGGCACAAAGACTGTGGGATCGGATATGAAGGATATTTTGCAATGAAGGATCCACGCCACCAAAAAAACTAAAAATATATATATATATTAAAAAAAGGAACTTCGGGAAGGAGTGTGAGATATTTCGCTCCGGAAAGCCATGGAGTGGAAATGTAGAGAAATGCCTGCTATAACCAGGAGCTGGAGAAGAACTTGATGATTCTAATGATTCTATAAATGATTATCTAAAGATTTTGTTTGTTCTATAGTCCTGAGAGAAGAAATGTATTATGTTGCTATTATAAAGAAGATATGTTATCCTACTCAAGATACCAATACTCTCAATGGAACATTTATTGCTTAGAAAAAGAGACTCTTCTGCAATCGTTACATGTTGCCAACGATCAACGATCACCGATCACCGATCACATCGCGCCAATGTTATCAAACAACTCGCCAATCCATCAGCTGGACTTTGGATGGACCGCTGGGAGAGCCGAATGCTACGTTCGCGTTGCGTCTGCTTTTCAACCGGATGCTTTTTTTTATTGTTTTTGTCTTTGTTGCCGATGCACAAACCGGAATGCCTGGAATTCTCCCCAAACACACACAAAGCGTTCCATTGCTTTTCCGTATTTTTCCAGATCTTCTGCTTCAACCCCTTTACCGAAAAAGGGTGCTGTCTCTAAAGCCATATTGTGTTTTTGCTAAGTGACGTTTCCGACGGGATGTTTAACACACTCTGCTGTACACACACACACACACACACACACAAACAAACACACACACAAACAAACACACACACACAAACACACAAACACACCACAGGATCTCTTGCTGTACCTCATGCCTGTAATGTTTGCTGCTTCAATATTTTTGGTATTTTAGTGAGTTGCGTCTCTTAGCAATATGTTACGGTGTACATAGTAGAACTATTTATTGAGAGTGTTATACTTTTTTAAGTTATATTTTTTATGTTCATGTAAGTTATTTTTACATTGGTCTTTTAAACGTCTACGAAAAAAGGACACGTTGGTTCGTATGGGGGCTCTGATCTTTCATATTTTCATATATATATTTTTTTGGTTGTTTTCAAATCGACGGCCCCAACACGCAAATGTTCTGTACAGCGAGAAAGTCAGTTTGGGAACCCGCTCTGATCACATGAACCTCTTTCCGATTTTACTATATATGTTATGTTTTATGGCACCACATGTACATGGGTTCAGAACCTTTCCAGATCAAACACAGCTCCACCTTGTTAAAATTCTGATTTTCAAACCTTTTTTACTTTCATTTCCATTTCATTTGATGTGTTTTAGTCCAGCATCAGCGTTTATTGATCATCCTTCAGTGCAGTAGGTTTGAGGATGCACATGAGTACAATTCCCTGAATTAGTTCCAGGCTTTACATGTTGTGGAGTCTCAGTCTCAGGCACTCTCAGACACCCATTTGTACACAGTGAGTGTCTGACATCAGAAAACTTTCCTGTCCTGCAAGGTGTTATCAGGCTTTGGTCAGTTACGTTCTGATTGGCTATCCACACTACCATATTTGCAAAAATGAAAATTACAGACTCTAAATCTAAATCGAGGATTATACAGGGTGGGCCATTTATATGGATACACCTAAATAAAATGGGAATGGTTGGTGATATTAACTTCCTGTTTGTGGCACATTAGTATATGGGAGGGTGAAAACTTTTCAAGATGGGTGGTGACCATGGTGGCTATTTTGAAGTCGGCCATTTTGGATCCAACTTTAGTTTTTTCAATGGGAAGAGGGTCATGTGACACATCAAACTTATTGAGAATTTCACAAGAAAAACAATGGTGTGCTTAACTTTTAACGTAACTTTATTCCTTCATGAGTTATTTACAAGTTTCTGACCACTTATAACAGGAAGTTAATATCACCAACCATTCCCATTTTATTTAGGTGTATCCATATAAATGGCCCACCCTGTATATCTGTAATCGAACCATATTTACATTTATTTTGTCTGCATGTAGACCCTGTAGTTTTATGAGTTAAGTATTTGAGATTCAACCAGAAACATGCATGTGTTGTAAAGTCAGCGTTTTCATAAAGCTCCATTTTTTCCATCCAGATGACAACACTGAAAACAGATCTTTCCAAAATCTTGTAGAGCTTTTCCAGAAGTTAAGTTTTCAATTACCAAAAAGTGGATAAGAGGCCAAAGTCGCCAGGGCCTCAGTCTGATAGGAAATGCGAAATTCACGCTTTGACCTGACTGAGAGGTCACAGAATTGAAAAAGTCTTTGTAGCATTTATTAGCTTTTAAGCGAGGAAATCTTGAAAGTTTGTGAACACTCCTGTTTCCTATGAGCTGAGTTTTGGAAAACTAACCGTGAAACAAACAAAATTCATCTGATCTCATCGATTAATAATCACAAACTCAGATTCACTGACGTATTGAATTAGTTTTTAGGGGCAGCCATGGCCTAAAGGTTAGAGGAGGAGCAAGCTCGGGACCGGAAGGTCGCTGGTCACTCCCCAGAACCGGCATCCACAGCTTAAGTGCACCTAACCCTCAGTTCCCCCTGGACACTGAGGGGGCCGCCCAGCACTCAGCAGTGTGAGTGTAAGTGTGTTATCCCTGCCACAGATGGGTTAAGGAGGTTCAATTCTCTTGTGCAATGACTGCAGAGACTAGCGCTTCTCCTCCGACCAACCCACCCATGACAGTGCAAGGCCAGTTGTGCTCCCCCTGACCCTAGCTGCTAATGGCAAGCAGCATAACCCAGGATTCGAACTCATGCCCAGGTCATACACAGTTGATACTGAGTATTATTCCAAAATCAATGTAGTTGAATCCCCACCTGCAGACCAGCTCGAATACAAGAGAAAAGGGTTCTAATAAGGCATTTAGATGCTTCTGAACCTCCAACACTCTGACTGGAGAGCTCCTGAGAGCTCTTGAGAGCTCCTAAAGCTGCAGGCTTTGAATGAACCAGCTGAGGGAGTTCAATAGAAGCAGGTGTTGAGAGGTCGGACAGGTGAACAGGAGGAGGAATGAATGAATGAATCAGTGAATGAATGGGTATGTTACACCCCCCCACCCTCCACCCTGGCCCACCGAGGTGTTTGTCCAGGTGCGAAAATGTGTACACACCCGCACAGTGCCTCTCAAGTCTGGCTGTTTGGCAGCCAGCCGGCCTGCCTGCTGGGGTCATGCTCCCTGATGGGACTCCTAGGGCTTCAAACGTTGCTCCCATATTTTCTTTGATTTACTTATTCATTGCTTTTGACCATCCGTAAAGAAACTCGCTACATTACAACATGATGTCAGTCAGTGCAGTTTGACTCAAATCCCCTCACTATTGGCAGAAGGGAGGTGTTTCTAAGGCTACATAACACTGACATAAGCCTTTCATAAACACACAGTACATAAACATTCATAAAGGCTTATTCCAGCAGGTGTCCGTTGTCATAAAGACCAGACTTGTTAGTCATTTCAGCTCTGAAAATATCATGACAGCTGATGCTTGCTGCTTGAATTAGCCTTTGTAAATGTTTATGTAGGTTTATGTCAGGTGTCCTGAAAGGCTTATGTAGGCAGGGACGCTGTATGGTGGGTGAATTTGGATTCTAAGGGGCTGAAAGAAGCTCTAAAAATTTATTAATTGAGTATTTTGGCAAAATTGGTAGAGTTGGGTCCAGTGTAATATCCAGGCCCAAAATCATACATCTCTATTACAAACATGGTATAAAAGAATTATGGCACCAACAGTGGTTCTTCCATGGCATAATCTAAAGAACCGTCTAAAGCACTGTCTATTCTATGATTTCCGTTGGGCCACTTGGGTCAGACTACATTTCCAAGGCCTCATTATGCTCAATGAATTGGTCTTTTTTGGTCTTGGGAGTCACCATTTGTCGTCTCCTGTTAATACGTTTTTAAAAGAGGTATTAATTCTCACCCCAAGTCAAAGGAGCCTCAGTTCAATAGCAATCACAGCCTTGTTTTCTTATCTGCTTCTTCTAATCCATGCATTGATCTGAAGGTGAAGTCTGCAGCCATAATCAATAATTGCCAATACCAGTAGGTGTGACGTAGTGGCTAATAACGCTGCTTTCCCGGCAGGCTAGGGTTCGGGTTACTGGCTGGGAAAACACACCACTCTACACCAATTAGAGTCCTTGGGTAAGACTCCTAACTCTACATTCTCCTACCTGTGAAACATCTATCAGATGTAGGTCAGATATGGATAAGAGCATCAGACAAAAATGGCTTAAATGTTCAAATGTACAGTAGGTCCTAGAACTGAACCTTGAGGGATGCCATAAAGTGGTCAGTGTTCTACATAGCAAAACTTCCTTCCCTGTAGAAGAGTAGGGTTTTTTTATTCTCTGACTGGGCAAGACCATCACTCTACACCAATAAGAGTCATTGGGCAAGACTCCTAACTCTACATTCAGCCTGTAAATCACTTTGAAGAAGAACATCCACCAAAAGCTGTAAATGTAGATTGTTGTAGTCGTTAAATATGCACAAAATAAATGACACAAACAACACCACTAGCTACTTTTAAGTTCAAATCATACCAAAATAAGTCAAATTATGGTGATATGGATTTTCCCAATTTGGAACTGACCCTCGCTGGCTCTGGTCTTAATACAAAATAAAAATTAAAATTTTACACATAAATTTTTTTAAAAAGAAGCCTGGTATAACATGTTTATTGCGTTACTATGTTACTAAGATGGATTTTTCCAATTGGGGATTGGCCCACTTTGGCTCTGGCTCCACCCTCTTATACCCATTTACAAAATAAAAGTAACCATTTTACATGTAAAAGAAAAGAAAAGAAAAAAACAAAGCCTGGTATAATATGTGAAAATAACTTTCCTAATTTGATTATGGCCCACACTGACTCTGGCTCTGGCTCCACCCACTCATTCCTAAACACAAAATAAAAAAAGATTTAAGATTAAGATTTACCCCCCCCCCCCCTTAAAAACAAACGATTGAGAAAGTGAAAGTGTGATGTAATGATTTTGATGCTCATAAGTTTTTTAAAATTTGCTGCACTGAATGGCAATATGTAGCATATCGCCTTACACTCCTCCTCCCCTCCCGTCACCCCGCCCCCCCAACCAATTTATCGTGACTTTGTTCTGTCCCAATTTATTAGTCAGATAGAAATATAGATAGATAGATAGATAGATAGATAGATAGATAGATACTTTATTGATCCCAAAGGAAATGTTGCACATTTATTAGAAATATCATCTCCCTCACAAATTTCAAAATATTTGCCTAACCTCTTCTTCATACAGCATCTTTTCTCCAACACTGAATCTGTACCCATGATCCATTTGGTGCCTCTGTTGGCCTACCGTTAATAAAATGCACTTTTTTGGGCACATACCACACTTCTTCTTTTTTTTTTAACTGATGCTCCTCTCTTTTTTTTTCTTTTCTTTTCTTTTCTTTTATTTCAGATTTTTTTTTTCACTGTCACTCTTCAGTTTGGTGCTCTGGATCATTGCGAATGTACTGGATGTATCACGTTTTGGTAGATGAATTAAAATGCTGAATGAAATGGTTTATTTCTCTGTCATGTATTGTGCATAAATAAAACACTGGTTAACTATAAAAAAACAACATGAAGGTGTGGGACGGTCTTTGTGTTGTGTTTGTGTGATTTGAGCGTTGTTTTTATGGCCTGTTTTGGGGGAAATTATCTACGTGTTAAGTTGACTTCAGTATTATTTAGTCATTACAGTATCTTTTTTAGAAATTCATCCAGGGGAGTGTTTCCCAAAGCAGGAGTTCTCAGTTTGGCCAGCTAGCTTAAGCCTAGATTCAAGCCTGTCCTATAGGAAAAGAGCTGAGGAACGTTTCTATTGGACAACCCAATAATTGTGTTAATATTGGTATAGTTGAATAATGAGATTCAGTAGATGGAAGTGACAAACCCTGAAGCTCCTTCTAAAGAACATCCAGCAGAACCAAAACAGAGCTGGAAAATGTGTCAATTCGAAACCCCCAAAACTGTTACATCACAGTTTCGACATGTTATATTTACACCCCCAGTCTCCCTCTGCAGAAAGTCTTACATGGCTAAACATCTTAGCTACTTGGCTGAATATGGAAGAGAGAAATCAAACACTAGCCAACCAGGTGAAGCACCACTCTGAGAAGGCCACAGAGGAGGAAGAGCTGTGGAACCCATCATGGTGCCATTAACCAGCCAATGAAAGCAGAGCTCATCATTTCCGATCTCATTAAAATAACAGGGTGGTAAATTGGCTTGTAAAACTGCATCTGAGCATTTTTCACCTCAACCAAAATCCCACATGTACTATTGATACATCACAAAATACTATAAATACTCAATGCATGAGTTGTGAAGCACCTTTAGGTCAAACTTAACATCACAATACAGTCATTTATGTTTGATTAGCCATAACATTAAAACCACAGGTGATAGGTGAAGTGAAAAACAATCGTCATCTACAGTGGCATCTGTCCGGGGGTGGATATATTAGGCAGTCAGTTCAGATGTTGTTGTTCAAATTGTTGACAAGGACCTAACTGGGATGGCTCGATGACTGGTGGGTCTTGTGGGGTGTTCTTGGTGTGCAATGGTCAGTTCCTACCAAAAGTGCTCCAAGGAAGAACAACCGGTGAACCGGAGACAGGGTCATGAATGCCCAAGGCTCATGGACTTACAGGACTTATTAAAGGATCTGCTGCTATTGTTAGTCCTGGTGCCAGATACCACAGCAGGACAGCTTCAGAGGTCTTGTGGAGACCATACCAGAGCCGTTTTGGCTGCTTGAGAGGGGACCTCCATAGTATTAAGCAGGTAGTTTTAATGTTATGGCTGATTGCTGTTTGTCCACCCCTGATCTGATTTTGCCACATCACGTTTAAACCTATTAACAGCCTCCTGTCAGATTCAGGAGTCGGGCCTGAAGGTTTGTTTGTAGGAGGGAAACTTTTCAATATGTGGCAGAGCCTATCCAGCGATGGCCGTTTTTCATATGAGATAAGGCTGGGCCGCCACCCGAGGAGTTTGGTCTGTGCCTGGAAAAGTGCACCCCTGCAGCAGAGACGACGGGAGGGGAGCAGATGTTGCCGTTCGGAAAGGGTCCGCTGAGGTAGCTCTGATGGATGATTTACTGCACTGACATTGTCTGTCAATTGGCAGCTTGGCGAAAGTAGAAGCAGCGGCCTGACGCAAGCAGCTTTACGAGGCTGGGCACGAGTGTGCTGATGACAGGAATGGAGAGACGGGTTGGACAGCCCCTTTCGAAATCTGTTCTACGGTAAATATTTATTTGATTTAAAATTGGACAGGTTTTTAAGCTTAATTATCAACATATACAAACACGAGGAGTGCTGCCAATAGAATAGGACTTCCTGGAGCAGATGGCCATGACGGTATTGGCACCATGCTGCCTAATGCCGTGGCATTGAGCTGTGGAGCAGTAGAACGGTGTTCTCTAGGATGATAGATGGTGGTGCTACATCCAAAACTTTCAGGATGAGTTGGGGAGTTGAGGATGATGAGATGGGGTGGTGATCATCCATCTAACACCTGACCTCCTTAACGCTCTACTGTCCGAGGAGGAATGCTCCTCCAAATTCTAGTAGAAAGCCTTCCTCCTTGGACAGTAGAGACACAGTTACTCCAACAAAAGCAGGATCAAATCTTCTTAATAACCTTGATTAAAAAAAAAAAAAACAATGGATAGATGAGCAGGTGTCCCAATACTTTTGTCCAGAGAGTGAGAGAGTGTGTGTGTGTGTATATATATATATATGTATTCTCCTTAAAAGTATAAGATCCTTGAGGAATGTTTGGAGGCTCTTCCATGTAAAACTGTGGATGAACATCTTAAGGTGCTTTGAGGAACCTTTGAGGAAAGGTTTTTAGAAGAAACTGGTTCCTTGAAGGTTCCTCAAAGAGGTTCTTCCAGAGTTTCAAACTGACGTGTGTCGCTGGTTTCAGGAATGCGCTTCTAAAAGTGACCATTTAATTGTAGGTGAAGGTGATGGAGAGCCATAAACAGTGTAACTTCTTTAATAAACACTTATTCAGACTGCTGGTTGATCTAATGATGCTTTGATCCCATTTAATAGTAGTGGACCCATTTTTGCTGTGACGTTATATGACGAGAACCATCGACTATAGAGTTTCCTTGTCAATGAACAAGCTTTAACCAGGGGAAGGAACAGTTCAGCAGTCAAATGATGGAGTTGTCCATGATTTTAACTAAAGAACTTGTAGAACCCTGGTTATGAAGAGTGTAGAGGAGGCAGTTCAACAAAATAAACACTCAAAGCAGCCGATAGAGTTTCAGTATACATATTTAATAGATCTTTCCCCCAAAAAAAGACAATCATATTGACTCGGTACATACTGTATTTACAATTTTCTGTACAGCAGTATAATTTACTATCACAATTGATATAACATGAAATGAAAGGTACTGAAAATAAGGTGTCCAGGCTAGTTTGTTACCTTTTGGTTGATTTAAGTTGGGTATTTTTTCCACTATGCTCGCTCAGCCCATGAGATCAGTTCTAAAATAGCCTTAAATAATACACTACAACCCCGTCACCAGTTCACACAGCTCACGAGCTACACTATATCTTTCTTTCTCTCTCTTTCAATCTGTTTTATTTATTTATTTATTTATTTATTTGTACAGTCACTCGCATCCTTTTACAGTCCTGCAGCACACAGCCACTACAAGATATGGTGCCAGAGCCGGAGATCTGCATCTGTATCTCCTGCATTAAGGTGGGGTAGCCTGTGGTTAAAAAAGCCAGTCTGTGAATTAGGGCCCAACCGATATATCACTTATCCGATAAAATCGGTCGATATTAAGGATCGTGTGGGTCAGATTCTGTATGGGTGACTAGCCTGTTCACAAAGCATTGACACGTAAGAATGGCTGTGAGTTCACGCTGTATTGAATGAATATCTCTAATGTGTGTTTTCCAATCTTTACAGGAGCTGCTAAGCCGAAGGTCACCAGTCGTTCACCTTTATCACAGCAATACAGGCTGAACTGCTAAATCTGAATGCAGAATATTGATGGTTGATCAAGGTGTGGAGGAATTGACCTGTATGACCTTCTAAAAGCCTCAAAAATGGAAATTGTGGAGGTTCCTGAACCTAAAAAGAACATGGTAAGAACATAGCGCTGCTGTCCAATGAAAACCATGTATCTCTATTTCTATCATTCTGAAGGAATGGACCAATCGAAATGCTTGAAATTACTTGGAATAAACTCTTGGAATTAACTTTTTTGCTTTCACATGTAAAGTCACTATGTTGGAGATACATGTGTTTCATTGGAATAACACCATAATTCAATAATTATGGTATTATGTTTGTCTATTTATTACATAGATGCTTAAATAAAAAGAACAGTAAAATGCTGTAAATGTTTTGTCTTTTTTACCTTCAAAAGGCCACACTTAAGTCAAAGCACTGCTCAGCCACAAGGTGGCGCTGTTGCCAACTGAGTTAACCAATTAAACACTGGCTTGATCGTCTATTTAATTCATTAATATGTTAATTTAATGACATAATATGTTGTTATAGGTTTGTTTTACGAATCCCGCAGCTGTTCAAAGTGTCTTTGATTTACTCTTTGATCTTAACCATGAAGTTGGTCTGTAGAAGCTCTGCTCTACCACAGGGTGGCGCTGCAACAAACCGATTCACCCAGTTCATATTTTAATTATATTTAATAGATAAATGATAAACATAGTTTCATAACATGCTCGCAACGTTTGATTTCAGTGACCCTGCAGACTTTTACAAGGTTAAAAATTTCACGCTTGGAAACATGAAGTTGGTCTGTAGAAGCACTGCTCTACCACAGGGTGGCGCTGCAACAAACTGATTCACCCAGTTAAACATCAGCTTTTCAACCCATTAGATACAACCTGACCCAGTTGGCCCAGTTGGCCTAAACAGATAAATATGATGCCATAATATCCTTAACGTTTAAGGGTCTGTTATTTCACATCATCATTTCCCTTGATCTTAACCATGAAGGTGTTCCATAGAAGCACTGCTCTGCCACAAGGTGGCGCTGTAACAAACTGATGCACGTAGTTAAACACCAGATTTCCAATCGTAGCTTAAACAGCATCAACTCAAACTTTGAAACCTCATCAGCTATTCAGCCTGTCCACAACCTAATGTATGTAGCCAAGTTAGCTAACTAAACAGCTAGCCTAGTGGTTCAATGCTAGTGTTGGGATTGCTTCCCAGTCTTGTATCTGAGGATTACAATCTTTAGTGAGCATTAATGAGAGTTTAGTCTCCTACACTCTCAGAAACAAAGGTATGTTTTGGTATATCAGTGATGCGTAGCTTGAGGAGCCACTCCCATCTTTTATAGCGAGATTCCTAATCCCATCAGTCATTACTAACATTACAGACGTCCCATGGTAAAATCACCTTACCCCCGACTCCACATGTGAAGCTAATCCCGTCCGAAAAGGACTTAAGTGTTGTCCCTGTCATCATGAGATTGCAGGTTTGATCCCTGGTGATGCCCCAGCCATCCGTCAGTGCTAGTCCAGGAAAGTACCACTGCCCTCACTGTCACTGGATAGCGTGTAGGGTGGCCTTCCCTCTTCCCTCATCACTCGGCATGATGCTAGCCTGTGAGGCCTGAGTGTGTTGGGCTCTCCATTGCTATTGCATTAGTGGTAATTCAGTAGTTTGTGTGTTCTGGGGGAAAACCTGGGATGAAAATATTAGCCAATATTTGCCTTGACAACCAAAGACTTCTTACTGTGGTTGTTGTGGCAACAGGGGATGAAGTCTACCAGATGATCTAGCAAACCTACTAAACCTGGCAATTGACAGGAAAGCTGAATCAGGTGTGTTTGGCCCTCCATGACCAGAATTGCGCACCCCTGTTGTAGTGAGTCCACCACAGTCCACATGGAACTGGTGGGATCAGTGGGGCTAGGAAAGACCTTGGCCAGCAGGGAAGCCAGTGTGGTTCCACAGTTATGAAGGTGGTTAAGTGAAGTGAGTGTGAAGGGGAGTGGGTCTGTGACACCAGACCTCACTGATAAGCCTTCCGGAGGTTTTGTAGGCTCAGTTGATGACCCCTGTGAGGAGCTCATGAGATAGTGGGTGAGTTAGCGTAAGGGGAAAGGAATGTGTAACCCCAAATATTAGGTGCAGGATTTGGTCATTTTGTCAATTTGTAGTGTTTTACTTGGATAACCATCACTGACGGATGGCTGTGGCATCACCAGAGATCAAGTGCTTTCTGGACAGGACTAGTTTTTTTAAATGGGGTGGGGGTGGGCTTCTAATGGACTAATTTGGGTGAACAATTAGGGATAAAAATTAAATATTGTCCAATATTAGGATTTCTCCTTGTAAAACTTCATCGTCGTACCTTTGACCCGCTGTTCATAACGACCGGGCCCCAATAAGTGAATATGAAACGCAAAGTCGTCCCGGTTTTGACAAAGGAAAAGGATGGTTAGATGAAAAGTACAGACATCAAAAAGTCCTCTTAAATGTCGGACAGTGTAATTAAGCAGTCCTTTGCATTGCATTTGAGATGATGGAGGCCTTTGCAGTATCGGTTCCACTCGTTCCTCGCCCTGTTGGGTTTTCCCTAGAGATATGTTTGAAAAGTCGGTTTAGGTTCTTCGTCCACCAGGTGTTTGAGATTTGCAGCACCGTGAAGTGGGAACCTTACATTCAGTCCCATAGAGTCCGCCTGCACTGTATAAAGGAGTGCCTTGAATGGCCTTGATGGTCATGTGTTCATCATTCCCATTTGAATCGAACAGATTCATGAGCTGTAATAACTGCGTAATTACACATTAACACACATGTAATAACAGTGTTATAACAGCGGATGTATTGGTTGTACAGTTGGATTACACTAGTCCAGCTTGTATGTCTTGTATTTACACTAGTGCATTTACACTATTGCAATACTATATGGACAAAAGTATTGGGACACCGGCTCATTCATTGTGTTTTCCAGAATCAGAAATACTGGATTCTGGAGGAACATTGCTGTGGGGATTTGATTGCATTCAGCGGTAAAAGCATTAGTGAGGTCAGGATGTTGGATGATGATCACCACCCCACCTCATTATCCCCAACTCCTCAAGTATTGGATGGAGCACCATCCATCATTCCAGAGATCTCAGTTCCTCCACTGCTCCACAGCTCAATGCTGGGGGGCTTTATAGCCCTCTTTAGCCCACGCCTGGCATTATCAGGCAGCATGGAGCCAATAGGTTCATGCTTATCTGCTCCAGAGAGTCCTATTCTATTGGCTGTACTTCTCTACAGGGACTAGACAAGCTGTGTATGTGCATTTGCACATCTGTGTCAGTAAAGGGGGCGACTTAAAGTAGCTGATTGCATTCATTAGAAGGGGTGTCCACAAACTTTTGGACACACACTGATCAGCCAGCCATAACATTAGCGCCACCAACACTGGCTAGACAACTGGGTCGGAACATCTCCAAACCATCAGGCAGGTCTGTTTGTAGGGTGTTTTTGGTATGCGGTGGTCAGCACCTACCAAAAAAGTGGCCCATAACAAGGACAGCTGGTGAACTGGTCACAGGGTCATGGACATCTAAGGCTAATGAGATGAGATCCATGGAAGCTCCACCTCACAACTTACAGGACGTCTTAAAGGATCTGCAAAGAGACGACCGGAGGCCTTCAGAAGTCTTGTGGAGTCCAAGGGAGACCAGGGGAAGCTACTCAGTATTAGAGAGGTGGTGCTAATGTTATGGCTGATCAGTGTATAGTGTGGTTCTTCTATGGCACTGCTTAAAGAACAGTTATGGCTATAGAGACATGTGTAATTATCTATGCTGCTCTACTGTAATTCATGTGGAACAGTGAATTACCAGCGGTAATTACATTGCTATTACATGAATTATTAATGTGTAATTACACAGGTTAATAAATGGGAATGATGATATCCACACTAATCAGGTCAGTCCCCTGCACTGCTTCATCCAGTGTGCTTGTAAGTGCGCTTTGGCCACTCTGGGAACCAGTGTCCTAGAAAAGGAGGGTAAAAATCAAACCAGGCGATCTTCTCCGAGCCTCTCCTGCTACCTGCTGCTCCTCACCGGGAAAAAGGGAAAGCAAACGGAAAGCAGTCTGAAGGGCCGTGCGCCGAAAAAAAAAAGCCCCCCCCCCCACCCGCCGTGTCTTTAGTGAAAAGGTGGAACAGTCTGAGATTTCGTTTAATGTGTTTCTAGAAAAAAACAACAGTCAACCCGAGGGTCCGGAGAGAGAGAGCGAGAGAGAGAGAGAGCGAGCGAGGGTCCGAGGAGAAGTCCGGCAGGCCAGAGGGCGAGTCTCACCGCAGTTTGGACTTGCCGTATATGTTGCGCTGGACGTTCAGCAGCTTGTCCACGCAGGCCAGCCGTGTGTCATGCAGGGAGCTGTGCCACACGCTGCCCGCCGGCCGAACATCCTCGCTGCGGCAGGTGGCGTACGGGACGCTCTCCGTCCGACTCTGGATGTAGCCGCTCCGCAGCAGAGAGCGGCACAGGAGGCTGATCCGGTCCACGCGCCTCAGGATCAGGTGAGCTTTCCTACAGGGGCGAGAGAGAGAGAGTATGTAAGACAGAGGGAGTGAGAGAGAGAGAGAGAGAGAGAGAGAGAGAGAGATGAAAGGGTGTAAGAGAGAGACAGATAGGTGTAAGAATGTAAGAGAGAGAGAGAGAGACAGAGAAGGGTGTAAGAGAGAGAGAGAGAGAGAGAGAGAGAGAGAGAGAGAGAGAGAGAAGGGTGTAAGAGAGAGAGAGAGAGAGAGAGAGAGAGAGAGAGAGAGAAGGGTGTAAGAGAGAGAGACAGATATGTGTAAGAATGTAAGAGAGAGAGAGAGAGAGACAGAGAAGGGTGTAAGAGAGAGAGAGAGAGAGAGAGAGAGAGAGAAGGGAGAGAGAGAGAGAGAGAGAGAGAGAGAGAGAGAAGGGTGTAAGAGGGAGAGAGAGAGAGAGAGAGAGAGAGAGAGAGAGGGGTATAAGAGAAGGGTGTAAGAGAGAGAGACAGATGGGTGTAAGAATGTAAGAGAGAGAGAGAAGGGTGTAAGAGAGAGAGAGAGAGAGAGAGAGAGAGAAGGGTGTAAGAGAGAGAGAGACAGATATGTGTAAGAATGTAAGAGAGAGAGAGAGAGAGAGAGAGACAAAAGGGTGTAAGAGGGAGAGAGAGAGAGCGAGAGAGAGAGAGAGACAAAAGGGTGTAAGAGGGAGAGAGAGAGAGCGAGAGAGAGAGAGAGAGAGAGAGAGAAGGGTGTAGAGAGGGTAAAGGGCCTTGCTCAAGGGCCCAACAGTGGCAGCTTGCCGAGCCCGGGAACCGAACCCACAACCCTGTTATCGATATCCCGGCGCTCTAACCGCTGAGCCACCACTGCCCAGAGAGAAAGAGAGAGAGAGGGGTGTAAGAGGGAGAGAGAGAGAGAGAGAGAGGGAGAGAGAGAGAGAGAGAGAGAGAGAGACAGAAGGGTGTAAGAGAGAGAGAGATACACAGAAGGGTGTAAGAGAGAGAGAGAGAGAGAGAGAGACAGATAGGTGTAAGAATGCGAGTGAGTGAGAGAGAGAGAGAGAGAGAGAGAGAGAGACAGAAGGATGTAAGAGAAAGAGAGAGAGAGAGAGAGAGAGAGAGAGAGAGAGAGAGAGAGAGAGAGAGGGTGTAAAGCACTGCTCTCTGTATTAACACTAATACTGTATTTGTTCTTCCCAGATAAACAGATTTCTGCGTGGCAGAGCGAGGGTCCGGCCTCAGGCCTGTCAGTGTTAGTGGGGTCTGAAGGGGCTCATTCAGAGAGCGAGCGGAGTGGAGGAATTCTGAAAGGAATTCTGCGTCCCGTGCAAAATCCTAATTCCAGACGTTTACCGCATTAGATATTCATAAAAGGCTTCAGTTGATAATGTTTTACAAAGTGGAAAATAGCCGGCAATTGGTGACCACTGGACGCTTCCTCCAGCTCCAGTCCTCCAGTCTGGGAGGGAAGATGTGATTACACAAACATCCACGGAGGGCTTGGGTTGGCAGCATCCCGCAGGCCCTGGCAGCGAGGGGCTATGCTTGGGGGCCAGGGAAAGGTACTGCTCGCATACTTCCTCTCTGTGTTTTGCCACAAAACACTGAGGCTGTAGCAAAGAGGAGGAGGAGGAGGAGGAGGAGGAGGAGGAGGAGCGCCTCGCTCAGCCGGGAGTTCGTGTCTGAATATAGCTGCAAACACCGAGTTTTGAGTTTTGAGTTTTGGGACACCGAAAATATTATGTAAATCGATACGCTTATCAAAACAATGCTTGGCAGGAAGGACTGCATGAATGTTTGGGAAGAAAAAGGGGGGGAGAGGAATGTGAATTGTGAAATGTCAGCGATGGTCTGTGATTTAACGAGAGAACAATTTCTGCTGTTTGTTCCAGGGCTTTTTTCCTCTTTCCCGACCAGAAGAAAAGATATCGAATAGCATTTTTTCTGGTGGAAAGCTGCTCTTAAGTGAAAATACTGCGGGCAAATTGAGGATTAGAGCTTTCGTAACCCTTTCATGAGGTCAAGGCCAAGGCCCTTACTCAGCAGTTTGAGCAAAGCAGCAGACTGAGTTTGCCTCAATCTTAAAGGAGCCCTAAAATGGAAAACTGCACATTCCTTATTCCATAGCTGAATAATCAGACTTCAGCACATGGTAATGACAAACCGTGAACCTCAAACACTGCTGTTCCTCCTTCCAAAGAACATCCAGCAGAACCAGAATAGAGCTGGGGAACGAGCCAATCCCAAAACCCTAAAACTGTTACATCACAGTCCTGACTCGTCAATTTGACACCTTTTGTGATTCCCATGCCTTACTATATAGTGGCCATGAGTTAGGATCTCATTCCCATGCCTTAGCAAGTTGTGGTCATGATTTAATTATCTCATTCCCATGCCTTACTAAGTAGTGGCAATAACATAAATATTTAATTCCCATGCCTCAGACTTTAGCACATGGTAATGAATAGAATAGAGCTGGGGAACGAGCCAATCCCAAAACCCTAAAACTGTTACATCACAGTCCTGACTCGTCATTTTGACACCTTTTGTGGTGGAAATGTAAAAAAGCCCCTAGAGAGCTTTCTCTAGGATGGCCCACAGGCTCTTCCGGGCTCTTCTAGTTGTCATGGCCGGGCTTTCTGGGCTTTCCCTGTGCCACTGTCCTCAGAAGGGGAGCTCAACATCAGAAAGCGAGGATGCTCCAGCCGTGAAAGGCAGTCGATGCTTTGCTAAAAGCTGACCTTCAATTCAAGGGGGCACCCTTCAGGGAACACATCCCTCAGGGAAGCAAATGCTCAGGCAAGCCATCTATTCACCTTCCACCACACCAAAAGGACGGAAATACCAGACGGGTAAGAGTCCAAAACCAACCACAAAAAAAAAATTAAGTCGCGGCCATGACTCATGAAGGGGTGGAAACAAGATCCTAATGCATGGCCACTACTTAGTAAGGTGTGAGATATGAATGAGATAACTAAGTCACACCTTATGACAACTTAATTCCCACGCCTTACTTTTTTTTTCTATGCCTTACTAAATAGTGGCCATGACTTAATTATCTTGGTTCCATGCCTTACTAAATAGTGGCCATGACTTAATTATCTCGTTCTCATGGCTTACTAAGTAGTGGCCATGACTTAATTCTCTCGTTCTCATGGCTTACTAAGTAGTCGCCATGACTTAATGATCTTATTTTCATGCCTTAGTAAGTCGTGGCCATGACTTAATTATCTCGTTTCCATGCCTTACTAAGTAGTGGCCATGGCTTAATTATCTTGTTCTCATGGCTTACTAAGTAGTGGCCATGACTTAATTATCTAGTTTCCATGCCTTAGTAAGTTGTGGCCATGACTTAATTATCTTGTTTCTATGCCTTACTAAACAGTGGCCATGGCTTAATTATCTTGTTCCCATGGCTTGCTAAGTAGTGGCCATGACTTAATTATTTCATGCCCATGACTTAATGAACTTATTTCCATGCCTTATTAAGTCATTGCCATGACTTAAGTATCTTACCCCATGCCTTACTAAATGAGGGCCATGACATGTGGATCTTATTTCCATGCCTTACTAAATAGTTGCACATGACTTAATTATCTTATTTCCATGCCTTAGTAAGTTGTGGCCATGTCTTAAATATCCCATTCCTCACTAACCCAGGGCCATGACTTAGGATCTCATTCCCATGCTTTACTATATAGTGGCCATGGGTTAGGATCTCATTCCCATGCCTTAGCAATTGTGGACATGACTTAATTATCTCATTCCCATGCCTTACTAAGTAGTGGCAATGACATAAATATTTCATTTCCATGCCTTAGTAAGTCATGCCCATGACTTAGGATCTCATTTCCGTGCCTTACTACTGGCCATGACTTAATTATCTAATTTTCGTGTCTTACTATATAGTGACAATGAGTTAGGATCTCGTTCCCATGACTTACTAAATAGTGGCCATGAATTAATTATCTCATTCCCATGCCTTACTATATAGTGGCAATGACTTCGATATCCCATTCCCATGCCTTTGTAAGTCGTGCCCATGACTTAGGATCTCATTTCTGTGCCTTATTAATTAGTGGCCATGACTTAATTATCTCATTACCATGCCTTACTATATAGTGGCAATGAGTTAGGATCTTGTTCCCATGCCTTACTAAATAGCGGCAATGACATAAATATCTCATTCCCATGCCTTAGTAAGTAGAGACCATGACTTAGGATCTCATTCCCATGCCTTACTAAATACTGGCCATATGTTAGGATCTCCTACTAAGTTGTGACCATTCGAATCAGTACTCATACCACACTGTCCCACACTGCACCCACTAATAGTGTGTCCTAAAACCACATGGGCAAGTCTGTGCCACTCTAATGAAGACCTGGCTGCAGTGTGAGTGGGGTGAGAGCAGGTATTTATGCAAACGATTTGGGTGACTATTGATGGCTAGTGTTTGATTTTGAGCTTTATTAGCCTTCAGTTTACAACTAAAGAGGCTAAATTTGGACACCAAATATGTCTGGCTGATCCACTCTCATCTGGGGTAAGTGGGAATATGTGTAAATTAGGTCTTTCACCACACCATTCCTTTAAAACACAGGTCTTAAATCTTCATCCGACAGGGAGATATTTCCCCATTTTTCCCTTTTGTAAAGTTTATTTTGAGATGTACAAAACGCACCTCTGTTAAAGCTCATAAGAGGCAGTGATTTAGACCTGCAGCCCTTTTCCATTTGTAGTGCCTGGACTTAGTCAGTGCCATGCCTTCCCTTGTGCTGTAAAAGCTAGCATGCAATACATCAAGCATTCTCGCAACTGATACCGGCAAGGCAAAATATGACCGACGACGGGGCTGCCGTTAACGAAATACCATCCGGGGAGCGGAGCTTATCTTGGTGCCGTATGCAGTGCGGTGCACCGAGCATACGCTATCTACGCTCACACAAATGGAAAAGCTCCATCCGAGCGTAAATCATAGCTATTTATGGCTCTTTGACTGGGGTCTCCGGAGGGCAGCTCATGGTTCACAGCTAAAAGAGGCTCATTTCGTAACACCAACATTCAGCTAATCGCTAACTGTAAAGCATGCTGACACTCCGAGACCTACGGCTAAAACTGCTTTCCTTATGCAAACTTTGGCAGGCTTCAGCCGCCGGCAAGGCAACCCTGCCACAGTCCCAGCGGCTGTAATTCAGAAGCATCGATTTCGATTGCTAGAATCAATTAGGAATCGCGGCATTTCATTAAATAACGTCCCGGCTGGAAAAATGAGGGCGACACGCTTCTGCACTCTGCGCTGAGTGAATTAGCTCGCCCACTCAGATACGATTTTTAAGCAAGCAATTTGGAGTGGAGAAGGCTTAGTGCCAGAAGATTTCAAGCAATAAAGCATAGGCATGCATAGGCGAAAATGGCCCACTTCACCTAGATGTAGCTGATCAGCCGAGGCCTGTTTGCTGTCCAGAATTTGCTACTGTTTGAAAAAGTTTTAGCTAGAGGAGCTACAAGGCTAATCTAGCCAGAAAACACGCCACACTAAAGTCATACAATTGACAACACACACACACACACACAGGTGAATTAAGGACCTGAGAAAATACACCCAAATCAGTGGGCAACCACTTCGGCATCCAGACTGCAATTGGGGTTAAGGGTCTTGCTTAAAGGTTCCTCAACCATTAATGTTGAGGGTTCCTCAGTCCAGGGCCTCGAACCAAAAAAGTCCCAAGCTTTCTTCACTAGCATTTTAGGCCATGGCTGCCCCCAGGGTTTAGGATATGTTGCTACCATGAGCTAATAACCGTCACAAAACACTTAGGGCAGCCGCTTTAAACAACAATATTTATAAGCAGCCCTGGGGCTCCAGTTTGAGTCCAATGGTGTATATAAGGTTTTCTACAAATCTCAACCAATGTCCAACTTGAAATGACCATAGAAATGAGGTTAATAAGTTTTTCTGTAAGAATGGTATGAACATTTCCCATCTTCTGATTTCATTTTAGTGGTGGCTTATGTGGACAGAAGCATTCAGCTTACCTTTAAATTCCATTCAATACAAAATAAATGAAGATTGGGGGGAAATGGCTTATTGTTCAAGAGGTTGTGAGTTGGCTAAACTGCCACTGAGCAAGGCCCTCAATCCTCTCCAGGTAGATATTAAAAACAATTGCAGTCATAATCTGTGTAAAGACCAATAACAGTCAAGTTATTAGGTT
Source organism: Salminus brasiliensis (assembly GCF_030463535.1). Lineage (NCBI taxonomy): Eukaryota > Metazoa > Chordata > Actinopteri > Characiformes > Bryconidae > Salminus > Salminus brasiliensis. The sequence continues at coordinate 5,739,054 of NC_132878.1, read as the reverse complement.
GTAAGTTGGCTAAACTGCCACTGAGCAAGGCCCTCAATCCTCTCCAGGTAGGTATTAGAACCAATTGCAGTCATAACCTGTGTAGAGACCAATCACAGCCAGGCAGTGGTCTTTGAACTTGAAAAGGGATGTTATTAGGGCCTATTACAGTCAGTTTATTAGGTAATTAGAACCAATCAAAGTCAGGGAAAGGTCTTAGAACCTTAAATGGTTGTTTTTAGGACCAATCACAGTCAAGGAAACGTTTCAGAATCTGAAATGGTTATTAGGACTGATTACAATCAGGTCATTTGGTGATTAGGACAAATCAGTCAAGGAATGGTCTTAGAACAAAAAGGGAGCTTTTGGGACCATTTGTAGTCAGGTAAAGGTCTAAGAAATATACAAAGGACATTATTAGGTCTAATCACTGTCTGGTTATTGGGGGATCTTAGGAAAGACCTAAGAACAAAAAAATGAGTGTTTTTGGGACCAAATGTAGTCAGGGAAAGTTCTAGGAAATATACAAAGGATGTTATTATGACCAGTTTGCAGTGAGAAGAATGTCTCAGAACCAATGAAGTATAGTGATTTGGACCGATCTCAGTCAGGGGAAGTTTTGAGAACCTGAAACAGGGTTGTTATTAGGACTAATCACAGTCAATTTTGGGGTGATTAGGATCAATCACAGTCAGGTTATTGGGTGATTATGACCAATCACAGTCAAGGAAAGGTCTCAGAATCTAAAAAGGTTGTTATTAGCACCAATCACAGGATATTGGGTGAAAAGGATCAATCACAGTCAGATTATTGGGTGAAAAGGATCAATCAGAGTCAGGTTATCGGGCGATTATGACCAATCAGTCTCAGAATCTGAAAACAGTCAAACATCACAGTCAGGGAAATGTCTCAGAATCTGAAAATATTGTTATTAGGACCAATCACAGCCAGGTTATTGGGTGAAAAGGGACCAATCACAGCCAGGTTATTGGGTGAAAAGGACCAATCACAGTCAGGGAAAGGTCTCAGAATCGGAAATGGTTATAAGGACCAATCACAGTCAGGTTATTTGGACCAATCATATTCAAAGGAAGTTTTGAGAACCTGAAACAGGTTGTTATTAGGACTAATCACAGTCAAATTGTTGGGTGAGTATGACCAATCACAGTCAGGGAAAGATCTCAGAATCTACAAAGGTTCTTATTAGGAACAATCACAGTCAGATTATTAGGACCAATCATAGTCAAAAAGTGGTCTTAGAACCCAAAAGGTCATTAAGACCAAGGCCCGACCCCCTCTTTGCTCCAGATATGGTGTAGCACAACTGACCCTGCGCTCTCGCCCTGGCTTTCCACGCTGGATAAGAGCATTGGGTTATACTGTAGCGGTACAAAGCCAGTTAATGCACATTATGTTTAAGGAGCACTGATTCTACATCCCATTTATCTAACCAGCCAACGAGTCACCTGGCTGATACTGGAGCTGCTGCCTTCATCCAAACGGAACAGGATGCGAGAAATCCCTCTTTTTGTGCGGAGCTTTTCCGAGCGATCACATTTCACTTGGCTACACTTTTACCTTTTAAAAGGCACCACCGATAGAACGGCCTCATAAATAAGTCCAGCACAGTCAAAGGCTGCCAATTCGGAGCCATAAATAATCCCCCCCCCTCTCCGCCTTTCCTCCAAAAGCCTTCCTGCTGGACTCCCAAGGGGCTGCCACACGCAAAAAAGTTGACCAAATCCTCCTTTATGTGAGTTTTATTCCAAATGCTTGATATGATTTATGAAGCCGCAATAAGCTCTTCCAGGCAGCGGGGCGGACGAACTCTACAAGCTTCAGACCAAATGCTGTGTTTGTAGCAAAGGTATCAACCGCTGTAGCAACAACATAAGTGTGGATTTGAAATTACCCTTTTGGTCGGCTTCTTTTTTGGGAATCTCACTTGGAACATCCAGTAATCATCCCACTTGAAGAAGGACGAACGGGGCTCCTGTGAGGGTGGTCTGTTTTCGGGGAGGGATAGCTCTGAACAATAATATTGGAGCAATGCAAGGGTTTAGCCGGTGCTACTCCACTGACAAATACAATGTTTAACTTGGCTCTGGACGTCCTGCTTTTGCTGCCAATCCGAATGTAATCCGAAGCTGAAAATTTCTGCTTAATAGTCAAGAAAAGACTTCCATTCATAGCAAGATTAGATACTTCAGCTTTCCTCTTTCTTTCGAGCTACTGCTTAATGAAGTCACTGGTGTCTGGTGGGAGTATGAGCCTTGTTTTGAACTGCTTCAACTAGTCCAATTTTTTATGACTCTAGAGATACTATATCAGGGCTACGAGACAGGCCTACTGCTGGAGGTCCATGGTGCTGCTTTGTGCTTTAGTGTTTGCCTGATTTAACACACCTATTCGTACAACTTGACTCAAAGGACATTTCAGATAGCTTCCATTCAAAATTACAGTGGTGGTAATGGTCTAAAGGTTAGAGAACTGGGTCAGGAAGGTCACTGGTTCAATTCCCAGGACCGGCATCTGCAGCTGAGATCTCCCTGAGCAAGGCACCTAACCCCTAGAGGATCACTTGGCACCAAGGTGGTGATTAGGACAGGGAGTGGTCTCCAAACCCAAAAGGGTGGTTATGAGGACCAACTGCAGACAGGAAAGGTTCTCAGAACAAAAAACAAGGTAGTGATTATGACCAATCACAGTTAGAGGAAGGTCTCAGAACCAGGTCTCATAAAAAGGTGGTTATTAGAACCAGTCACAGTCAGGGTGTGGTCTCAGAACAAAGACAATGTGGTTGTTGGGGCCAATTTTAGTCAGGAAAAGTTCTCAGAACTGTACAAAGGTTGTTATTAGGACCAACTGCAGTGAGAAGAAGGTCTCAGAAAAAAAAACCAGGAAAATGCAGTGATTAGGACCAAGTCAGGGGAAGGCCTTAGAACAATAGGAAGTTGGTTATTAGGACCAGTTACAGTCAGGGGAAGTTCTCAGAACTCTAAAAAGGTTGTTATTTGGATCAATTACAGTGAGGGGCAGGGCTCAGAACTGAGAAAGGGTAGTAATTAGGATAAGTCAGTCAGGGAAGGTCTCAAAATCCAAACAAGGTGGTCACTAAGACTAATCACAGTCAAGAAAAGGTCTCGCTATTAGGGATCAGTTGCTGTCAGGGTAAAGTCTCAGAACCCATTAAAAATTAAGGTAATTAGGGACCAATCACAGTAAGGGAAAGGTTTCAGGAGCGATAACAGTTAGGGAAAGCTCTCAGAACAAACCAGGTGATGACCGGGATCTTTCACAATCTTGGAAAGGTGGTTATTAAGTCGTGGAGGGTCTAGGAACAATAAGGCGATGATAAGGTTCTGTTCATAGGCTGGTGCACACTGCACCATAGCATATACCATGCCGTGCTTGTCTGGATGGGGATTAAACCCCAGTCTACCATAAAGAGGACAACTGTGCTGTACTACCCACTTTATATGAAGGAATAGTACAGCAAAATGACTGTAACAGCAGCCTGCTGTTACTATTCAGGACATGTCACTGTTTCATAACTATTATGTCACTCAGGATTTGCTAACCGCACTCAACTGAGGGCATGATTAGACACAGACATTCAATCATCATAGAGAAGCTTAATTGTTTTTATTTTTTCCCCTCCCTTGTGTCTCGAGTCCTGCCAACTGTAGCAGCATGTCCTCCCCAAAACACACATCGACTGCTCCTGTTTTCAGCTCCCTGCGGAAAGCACCCCCTGACCTGGCAGCCACGACGAAGCCCCGCTGGTGAAAATCCAGAAAAGTAAAAGTAGAAGAGAATAACAGCGCACCTGAATTTACTAGGTGCTTCAGACCATGCAGATGGGCCAGTTTTAAGAGGGACTCTTCTGCAAAAGTACACCAACATGGCCACAGTCCACCGCACCGCTCAGGCCGTGCCAGAAGCCACTTTGCCCACATTCGTTAGACCCCAAAAAACGGTTGGCGTTCTCTCCTCGAGAGCTTGGAATAATAAGACTGTAATTTGTCGACTTCGAGCCGGTGTCCAGTCACCAGTTTTGACGCAGAAAATATGAATAAAAAAGGTAAATGAAAGGAAATAAAAACATCGGATGGGCTTGAATAAACGAATATGAAAATATACTGCAGCACCGGGGTGGATTCTTTTATGAGATTTATGTTCTTACGAGATGGTCCTCCAATGGAACAAGCCACCTCATGATTGGTTTTATAGGCTTGGATTTGCACTGGAAGCCTAAACCAATATTTTGCAGGCCAAAATTACTGCTGACCATGGTGTTTATGTGCATGTATGTGTGTGACAAGATGGAGAGAGAGAGAGGAGAAGAGCTGGGAGAAGTGGATTAAAGTGGGTTAGAGGATGCAGTGCAAACGAAACGCTCGACCGTCACATTCGGCTGTGCTGAGCGCTGAGGAGGTGCATTGAGTTCATGGGTGCCGAAGGCCGGGGTGTGTCCAGTAGAGCTTCCAACGAAGGTTTCTCCAAACCGACAACACTCAAATGCCCACTTTGGGACGCCTGATCGAACCCGGTCACTCGTCAGGCTTGGGGCAGGGTAAGATATCATGTTGGGGTTCGCACAAGCTGCCTCCCCCTACTTTAGCTTTTCTCTATATTTTAGAGAAGTCTTCTTCTGTACGTTAATCACCTCAAAACAGATGTGGTGGTCATCTGGTGTGGCGGTCACTTGTGTTAGCACTGCAAAAGCTCTGCAAGACCTACAATCGCCAGACAACTGCCGTTGCCCTTGGTTATGTTGTATATGAGATGTTTCTGATGGTCAGAACTAAACCTTGCAACTTAACTAGAAAATGTACGTATGTAGAAAATGTATTTTACCCCAGGAAGGCCAATCACCCAACCGCCATTCATGTGAACTCATCATTTTACTAGCAATGCCCTCAACATTAGGAGGGATGAAGACAAGACACCATCGCTAGGCACCAGGCTTGGATGAAAGCACTGGCTCCTCAACTCCTGTGCTGACCAACACCACACTAGAAGTGATGTTGCGATGAAGTGCCACCAACCAACTGTGCACTATTGCACTCTTACAGTAGCTTAGTCCACTGGACCACTTGAAGCCTCAAAAACCTTCTCAACTTTTAATGGAAGTCAGTGTAAAAAGACCTTATTCCTTAAATGATGTACACTGTTGGAAATCAGTCACTTAAACTGATGCAGTAACTAAGTTAACTCAACTTACTTTAGTCTGAAGTTCTCCTAACTCCTGCATCTCAGTTTGGTCAAGCCTCAAAACATTAGTAAATGAGCTGCAGCTGAACCTGATTAAATACTGTGTAAGATACACAGTTTAGTCTGTGGCTCCTCCCCCCAACCAGTTTCCTGTTTGTTCTTATCTGTAGGTTAAAACTTCCCCTATCACGTGACGTCCCCAGACTGGAGGCTTCATACAATGGGATGGGATTTGAACTTTTGGGAGTCTCCTTACGCTTAATGAGCAGCAGTTAGACTGTAGGGCCGGTCTAGAGCTGTGAACCTTTACTACATACAAACACAAGTCTGAGTAAATTTACCTTCCCTTTACTTTTTCCTTTCACAGCTCTAAAGTGGAGTGACTGTCTAACTGCCTGCTTGTCAAGAGACTCATGACATGTGAGAATAGGAAGGCCTCCCTTCATGTGATAGGGGAAGTTCTAATCTACAAATGGGAATGAACAGTAAACAGATTGAGGGGCGGAGCCACAGACTAAACATCTTACGTAGTATTTAATCAGCTGCAGCTGATACATAGTATTTCAGCTGCAGCTCATTTACTGATGTTTGAGGCTTGACTCAGTGTGTACTGCTGACCAAACTGAGATGCAGACGTAAAAAATGTGAGTTAGGAGGATTTTAACTAAATTTGACTGAATTTGACTGAAGTCTTAGGAGTTAACCAGCAAACCAGCACATTATGGAAAGTTTCTCCCCAAAAAACAAGCCTTCCTATGTTGCTCGAAAGCACAGTTTTTTGGACTGCTGGGTAATTTATTGTTTTTTATATATTTTTCCTATCATTTCTATCTTCCTCATCCCTGATCCAGCACTATCATTATAAACACCACACACTGTTTGGCACTCTGGGTGATAACGACTCATTTTCAAATGGTGCTGGAGCTTGAGTTAGCTTCGGATTCAAATCTCCCCACTGTGGGTCGGCTTGGGGTCAGGCTTGGACAGAATGTTCTCAGGGTGCATTTGGGTTTGGGGCAGGATTTCAGGCCCAATTAAAGCTGCAGTGTCTGGGGGTTAACCTGAACTGCAAAGGTACGGTACATCATGTCGACACCTTCTGAATAACTCTTAGCCTTATCCTGTCTTTTCTGGTTTTACCTGCAGCACTTACTTTAGTCTGAAGTTCTCCTAACTCCTGCATCTCAGTTTGGTCAAGCCTCAAAACATTAGTAAATGAGCTGCAGCTGAACCTGATTAAATACTGTGTAAGATACACAGTTTAGTCTGTGGCTCCTCCCCCCAACCAGTTTCCTGTTTGTTCTCATCTGTAGGTTAAAACTTCCCCTATCACGTGACGTCCCCAGACTGGAGGCTTCATACAATGGGATGGGATTTGAACTTTTGGGAATCTCCTTACGCTTAATGAGCAGCAGTTAGACCGTAGGGTCGGTCTAGAGCTGTGAACCTTTACTACATACAAACACAAGTCTGAGTAAATTTACCTTCCCTTTATTTTTACTTTCACAGCTCCCCCACCATTCCACTACTCCACCAGTCACCAAGGACCAATCATGACTCACAGGCATTACATTTACATTAACATTTACATTTAGATTTAAGGCATTTAGCAGATGCTCTTACAAGTAATTCACTATTTACCCAAGAAAAATCTCAGCTAGTTTAAATAGACTAATAATTCAAAGCTCCTCTAATCTTAGACTCTACTAAACACAAGTCACAAGGAGATCATAATACTGTACTCTTCACCCAAGTCCTCTCAGAAGAGGAGGGTCTTCAGTCTGGGTTTGAGGACAGCGAGCTGTTCGGACACCCAGGGGAAGCTCAAGTCTGGACGCTTGTCTTCCGTGGATTTTGAGGGATGGCGGGTCGAGCCGAGCCGTACTTGAAGCTCGAAGGGCTTCCATGTTTTTGCAGTTTTACAGAGGACTCAGTGGGTTGTGGTTTCAATACCCAGGTCTGCTAAGCTGGCCTCTCTGCACTGATGCTGACGAATGCCACTGTACTGTATAAATATAATAAATATGGTGATTAAGTACTTTACTTAATGAACTTTAACCTGTAGAGTGGCAGTCACTATGAGAGTGAGAGTGGCCACAGTAGAGTCCATCCAAAGGGTTTGTTATGTCAGATATTTTAAAATGGCCAAAAGTATTCACTCATCCATCCAAATCACTGAATCCAGGTATTTCAATCAATTCCATGGCCACAGGTGTAAAACACCAAGCACCTAGGCCTGCAGACTGCTTCTACAAACATCAGTGAAAGACTGGGTCGCTCTCATGAGCTCAGTAAATTCCAGCGTGGTACCGTGATATGATACCACCTGTGCTACAAGTCCAGTCGTGAAATTTCCTCGCATTGTGTGTAGAGGTCGCCGACCTTTTGCAGAGTCAGTCGCTACAGACCTCCAAACTTCATGTGGCCTTCAGATTAGCTGAAGAAAACAGTGCACAGAGAGCTACATGGGATGGGTTTCCATAGCTGAGCAGCTGCATCCAAGCCTTACATCACCAATTTCATTTTGTCCAATTTCATACATGCCAAATAAATACCTAAAATGTATTTCTAAAATCTATTCACCTAATCCACCTAGCAAGTGATTTTATGTACTTAAACATCCTATTCTATTGGCAATTCTAAAATTAAAAAAAAAATCTATTGGCCCAGCTAACATGTCCATGTGGGGCTTGCATATGAAGCCCAACTGGGAACCTGGAAGTTTGGGTTCCCACATATAAAGGCCCACCATCTGGGTTGTACGCTGTTGTACAAGGCCTTGATGAGACCCATGTGGGATTAAAGTGGGCTGTGATGATGGGGCCAAAACACAAGTATAACCCCACTCAGAGCCCGTGCCCACCTGGAACCCACCTAGAAGCTACCTGAGCCGATAATTTTGCTTCATTCAAGAAATAAAAGATAATTTAAATGATCTGCCAGTGGATCTAAATCAGAAATAAGTTGAATTATCTTCTAATATTTGAGTGCAGAGTGTGAAAATCACAATCACAAAAAAATTACAGTGCAGTTAGTGTAGAAGGTGAAGCGCTGAAGTCTGTGGTTTGGGACATGAGCAGCACAGCACTGAGTTTTTTATATAAAGCTCTTACAGAGACAGATGTGCAGAAAAAGCTGCAGGATTTCTAAGTGGAAGGAGTTCAAACGGCTCTTTATGATGGAGAAAATGGATCTTTCACGTATCGTTTCTGATGGATAAAAATGAACAGAATGTCCTGAGCGGTAGATTATGGGGGCTTCGTGGAGGCCAGCGGTGTGGAATTTACGACATACGTGAAATCGGAGATGAAAACCCCTCAAACACAACGTTTTTTTTTTCATTGATAAACCAAAACTCTAGCCGCAGCAGTCTTTTGCGGGAAATGATGTCATTACAAAAGGCATTTTTATTGCGAATAGGTCTGATGTAAATGAGCTGCTGGCCAGCAAACCTCGTGTAGAAGGTGCACTTGTCTGCATGAAATGAAGCTACCTAGTTGGGTTGGTGTATAGGCATGTGCAGCCATTACTATAAGGTATAACCTCTGGCAGCTTCAACACAAATCATGGGAAAGTGTATTTAATTTAATTTATAGACTATTATTATTCCGATCATGTCTTTTAATAGGAGCCACGTTCCTATTATGCAAATGCAAAATATCTAGATACACTTACATAACTAGTGCTTTACATTACATTTACGTTTAAGCCATTTAGGAGACGTTCTACTCCAGAGCGACTTACAAAAGTGCTTCACTGTTCACTCAAGAAAAACCTCAGCTAGTCTGAATAGACTAATAATTCAAAGATCCTCTAATCTTAGACTCTACTAAACACAAGTCAGTAAGGAGATCATAATACTCTACTCTTCACCCAAGTCCTCTCAGAAGAGGAGGGTCTTCAGTCTGGGTTTGAGGACAGAGAGCGTTGGACTCTGCTGTTCGGACACCCAGGGGAAGTTCGTTCCACCACTTCGGTGCAGGACAGTAAAAAGTCTGGACGCTCGTCTTCCGTGGATCTTAAAGGATGGCGGGTCGAGCCGAGCCGTACTTGAAGCTGGAAGGGCTCTTGGTGCAGATCGGCTTTTGACCATCGCCATCAAGTACGGAGGGGCTGGTCCAGTCTTGGTTTTGTAGGCCAGAGTCAGGGTTCTGATCTGATGACCTGGGCAGAAGCTACAGGAAGCCAGTGAAGAGAGAATACAGCAGAGGAGGAGCTGAACATGGCTGAGCTTAGAAACGTTGAAGACGACCCGACCCATGCCGCTGCATTCTGGATAAGTTGCAGGGGTCTGATGATGCGCAGAGGGAGACCAGCCAGAAGAGAGCTGCAGTGGTCAAGTCTTGAAGTGAGGAGAGACTGAACGAGCACCTGGGCGACTCTCTAGAGAGGAAGGGTCGAATTCTACAGATGTTGAAAAGGAGAAATCTGCAGGACCAATGAGTCAGATTTGCAACATGACTTGAGAAGGATAACTAATCATCCATGACTACACCAAGGCTTCCAGCTTCTGTAGATAGAGTGACCAGTGAGTTATAACCGTATACCTAACAAGCTGGATACATGTGGGGATGCAGTCGCTCCAGGACAAATGGCCTTGACGAGACCCATGTGACATTAAAGTGGGCTGTGATGATGGGGCCAAAACACAAGTATAAACCCACTCAGAACACACCTAGAAGCCACCTGAGCCGCACATGAGCATGTTGGCTGGGACCATTTTACTTCAATTAAGAAATAAAAAATCATTAAAATGATCTGCCAGTGGAGCTAAGTTAGAAATAAGTTGAATAATCTTCTACATTTTTTTAAGAATATAAAAATGAGAAATATCAGATATTTTTTAATTGAGAAGACAAGCTAGTTTCTGTTTTTTATTATGCAAATGCAAACTATCTAGATACACCTACATAATTAGTGCTTTATAACCGTATACCCAACAAGCTGGATATGTATAAGCACGCAGTAGCTCCTCAGGTTCCAGGACAAATGGGGCTAAATGCCACTCCATGTCCAGATTTCTGCTTACATCTGCGACCCCCAGACGCTGCTGGGATTTGGTCAATCAAGCAACAAATCATTTTTGCTCTCAGTTCCAGTAATTTATTGCGAGGACCAGTGTCCAAGACCAAGGGAAGCGGGCCTGCAGGCAGTACAGGATGAAACTGAAGCACAGCAAGTGGACTGCTGTCCATACTAGGATAAACACTGTCCTCAAGAGACTGGACGTTCTTCCAAATTGGACTAAGGTTACTAAAGCAACTGACTGCACAGCGGGTGGTGAGGAACCACTGGCTATGCTTACCATACACTAAATGTAATGTACAAACAGTACGAAACACATTATCGGTGCTTATTAATGGCCCAAATCAGGCCAACTTACAATGATGCAGTAACTGATTCCAGAGCTTAACTTAGTTTAGTCCTAACTCACATTTTTTTTCCTTCTGCATCTCAATTTGGTCAATAGATATTGGTTTGAGTCTCAAAATCATCAGTAAATGAGCTGCAGCTGAAACTGATTAAATACTGTGTGAGATAAAGTTTAATCTGTGGCTCCGCCCCCTCAATCTGTTTACTTTTTATTCCCATCTCCAGGCTAGAACTCATCCTACCACAGGACTTTCCCACTCTGGGAGACTTTTGATGATGAACCGCTGAGCCCTTGCTGGGATTTGAGCTGATTATTCATAAGCAGCAGTTAGACCGTAGGGCCGGTCTAGAGCTGTGAAATTACCTTACATAAAAACACAGTGGGAAGGCCTTCCGATTCTTAGTCTCCTGATCACGGAGGGCTATGATGTTGATGGAATTTGAACTTAGGACCTCCTGAGTCTCTTGACAAGCATTCAGTTAGACAGTCACTCCTCCCTAGAGCTGTGAAGCCCTGTACATTGGTCTAACTACTCACATGGACCACAGCTGGCCCAGAGTTCAAATGTCATGACAAACCATGTAGCTTCTACAGCCCACTGCCATAACTGACCCATAAGACCCATAAAAACTGGGCCAGGTTTAGCCCAGACTCGTCTGCCCTGTATTTTGTCCTTGCTGGAAGTTAAGAACGGAGTTGATCAACATCATTGATTTGGCCACGTAGTGTCAGATCTACCAAGGATTACAAAGTCCAGGACTAGAAGACCTTTGTTCTATGCTATCACTCAAAGAACCACCTGAAGCACCTTCATTTCTAAGAGTGTACGTCCATTTCTGTGACCTGGCTACTGCCCCACTACCTTCCAGCTTCCATCACAACCAGTGGATGTGTCGAAGGAAAGTGCCTGAGCCCAGATATCTCACCTGGGTCCGAGCTCATCCTCGCTCCTCCAAACGAAGTCCCCAAACTTCTCGTAGTGCGAGTTGTAATGGTGCTGGATGCGGTACAGCATGGGAGGAGAAATCTCCATCAGCATGTTGTAGGCCGTCTGCTGCTCCTTGCCGCTGGTGTAGCCATTGTACAGGTTGTACACTTTGTCTGCTACCTCTGCATGAAGGACAGAGAACCATCAGATCAGGCATTGATTTTGGGAAAAAAAAAAAAAAAAAGCTTTGGGGTTGGACTGCTTGGACAGTCCTGGATCGATCAGTGTGTCTGAATTCCAGGTTGTTGACAACGTTAGGGGAGATGGTAAGAGGGGGATGTTAGGTTGTCAATGGTGGTCAATGGTATTGACTCGTTTTCTGAGGACAGTCTGCACTAGGAGTACCCAACTGTGGTTCTACAGAGCCACAATCCAGCACAGTTTGCTGATTTCACAGTTCAACCCAAACTGTTCTTCTCAATTTATTAAACAGGAGCAGAGAAAGCACCAAACTGCACTGAAGACCTCCTGGAACCAAGGTGGGTTCCTCTGCTCTACTCAACGGAGAACATACAGCAGTGGAAGTCCTGGATACGGGTAATTTCAGGGTTCAGACATCTCATATATTGACAAATTTGATACATACAGTCATGTGAAAAATATAGAACACCCCATGAGACCCTTGCTATAAAAAAGACCTGGTTCTTATCTAGATGTTCTCTGGCTATCTTTAGTCAGTGTTGCCCTGATGGTGCTTTTTTACATCAAGGGTTTCCTCCTCAAGCTTGTCTGGACTCTTTCTGATGCTGTACTTTGGCATCAACTGTGGCAACAAGAGCAGTACCTGCTACCATGTTGAGATTTTAGGATTGTTGGAGACTTCTTTACTCATCTTGAGGGCCTGATCTTGGGCTGAATTTGCTAGGATGGCCTAATCTGGCCATAGTGGTCAACTGTTGCACTTGTAAATAATGTAGTGGACAGTGGAACGTCTGATTAGAGATCTTTTTAACCCCCTACCATCTGCAGACCCCTCTGCATCTACAGCCTTCTTTCTGAAGGCCTCAGAGAGCTCTCTGGATCTGGCCATGATGGTGATCTTCTTCACCCCTCATTTCAAACATCAATCAAGAGCAGACCAGACTAAACGTGAAGAAGTAATAAATGTGTGTGTGTGTGTGTTGGGGGGAGGTCAAAACTTTTATTATTAATTATTAAATATTTCTAATATTTACATTATTAAAGACATCTCTCAGTATTGATCACACGAAGATCAAACGTCCAGATGTTCAAATATGTTAAAAAAACACCAAGGTTTTTTATGGGGTGTTCTATTTTATTCACATGACTGTGTTTAATATATATATAATGGATATAAGGAGAGATCATGCAGCAGCCACTGAGGATGGTGATGATGATGTCATGGCGAAGTGAGGCGAAATGGAGCTGTGGCACCTCGGCAGGGTGAGATCCTGACCCGCCAGCTCTCTGTCAGGTCACCGACACACTGCTCAGTCTTCATTCGCGCCACACACACACACAGACACACACACACACACACACACACACACACACACAGACACAGACACACACAGACACACACACACTCGTGAAGATACAATCATCCCGGCTGGGGAGCGAGCGAGCATGGCCAGGCGAGAAGGGGAGGGATGGGAGGAGGTGGGTTGGAGGGATGGAGGGAGGGAAGAAAATGTACCTTCTGCTCTGCTGTCGTCCACCATCGGGCAGGAGGTGCGCACCGTCACGTAGGTGGAGTCTGACCGGCTTCCTCGACTGTCCACAGCGTAGAGAGTGAACCTGAAGGGGGGAGAGAGAGACATTAGTGGATTACGAGAGATATAAAGATAGAGATGTAGAGACAGAGAGAGAGAGAGAGAGAGAGAGAGAGAGAGAGATAGGAAGAGAGAGATAGGAAGAGAGAGAGAGAGGGAGATAAATACTGAGGTGAGAGAGAAAAGGAGAGGGAGTGACAGAGATGTATGTGAGAGGGAGAGAGACAGAGAGAGACATAAGAGGAAAGAGAGAGGGAGAGAGAGAGATTTGGAATGAAATAGATATAAGTAGAGAGAGAGAGAGAGAGAGAAAGAGAGAAAGAGAGAGAGAGAGATGTGGAATGAAATAGATATAAGTTGAGAGAGAGAGAGAGAGAGAGCGAGAGAGAGAGAGAGATGTGGAATGAAACAGATATAAGTAGAGAGAGAGAGAGAGAGAGAGATGTGGAATGAAATATATATAAGTAGAGAGAGAGAGAGAGAGTGATGTGGAATGAAATAGATATAAGTACAGAGAGAGAGAGAGAGGGAGAGAGAGAGATGTGGAATGAAATAGATATAAGTAGAGAGAGAGAGAGAGGGTAGAGTGGGAGAAGATGGAGATAAGGGGGAGAGAGAATGAAGAGAGAGTGAGAAGATGACAGAGAGAGATGTGAAAACAGATAGAGAGAGAGAGGCAGACTGCTGAGAAGGAGAGAGAGTGATGGGTGGGGGTGGAGGAGGCTGGGGGTCAGTATCATGAGCAGTATTGGAAATGCTAAGACACGTCCACTGGTAACAACGGCTGTAATCAGAGAGTCATTAGAGAAGCATTAGTCTACTTCACACACAAACACACACACACACACACACACACACACACTGATTAGCCTCCACACCTGGGCCTGCTGAACCCCGCTGAGCCCTCCAGTACCTTCCATCACTTCGCGGTCGCATGAGGGGGGGGGGGGGGGACAACAACCTGTCTGCTCCACAGTCCTCCCTGTCCTCCATCACACCCCACCCCTCCCCCACGCTACAGGGTGATCTGCTAAAGGAAACGGACCCGCTGCTCCCTGTCACCGCGGAACCCCCAGCCCAAAAACAGCCATAACTCACAACAGGCCTGCAGGATTCCAGAGGATTCTGTTACGTTTGGAAATTGCTCTGGCGAGAGCGGAGCGTAAGCAAAAAAAAGAAAAGAAAAGAAAAGAAAAGGCCGACCATTACGGCTAATAGCTGCTTAAATGGGACTCCCACTTCCTCTAATGACGGAGTTCCGTTCGGCAAATACAAAACACATTAAAGCTCGGGTCCTGCGTATTCTCGGACCACCCCGGCGCTAACGAAATGACGCTCAGCTGTTGGACGTGATGATCACGGTGGGTGAGGGCATGGACGAGCTTTTCACATACACTGCAGATTCATACTGGATTAAACTCCCTCCACAATTATTGCTGCCAGATATTGGAATTTACACACACTGCAGATTCATACTGGACTAAAATCACTGCACCATTATTACTTTTGCACAGTTTGTAGATTCATACTGGATTAAAAAAAACTCACCAAGTATTCCTGAAGATTCATACTGGATTAAACTCCCTCCACAATTATTGCAGCCTAACAGTGAAAGCTACACACACTGCAGATTCATACTGGATTAAAATCACTGCACAAGTTTTCATTTTTCAATGTGCACAGTTTGTAGATTCATGCTGGATTTAAACCACATCACCATTATTGCTTTTTAAATGTGCAATTTGCAGTATTCCTGAAGATTCATACTGGATTAAACTCCCTCCACAATTATTGCTGCCTAACAGTGAAAGCTACATACATTGCAGATTCATACTGGATCATACTGGCACAATTATTATTTCTATCATGTAAATTTTGCACAGTTGAACACTGAACACTGAGCTCCCTCCACAATGATTACTGCCAGACTGTGAAACACACTATACTGCAGATTCATACTGGATTAAAAGTATTACAGTCAGACTGCAAAACTACACATTTCTAAAAGTATTACACAGACTGCAAAACTCTACACACTTCTAAAAGTATTACAGTCAGTCTGCAAAACTCTACACACTTCTAAAAGTATTACAGTCAGTATGCAAAACTCTAGACACTTCTAAAAGTATTAGTCAGACTGCAAAACTCTACACATTTCTAAAAGTATTACACAGACTGCAAAACTCTACACACTTCTAAAAGTATTACAGTCAGACTGCAAAACTCTACACACTTCTAAAAGTATTACAGTCAGTATGCAAAACTCTAGATACTTCTAAAAGTATTACACTCAGTCTGCAAACCTCTAGACACTTCTAAAAGTATTAGTCAGACTGCAAAACTACACATTTCTAAAAGTATTACACAGACTGCAAAACTCTACACACTTCTAAAAGTATTACAGTCAGTCTGCAAAACTCTACACACTTCTAAAAGTATTACAGTCAGTATGCAAAACTCTAGACACTTCTAAAAGTATTAGTCAGACTGCAAAACTCTACACATTTCTAAAAGTATTACACAGACTGCAAAACTCTACACACTTCTAAAAGTATTACAGTCAGACTGCAAAACTCTACACACTTCTAAAAGTATTACAGTCAGTATGCAAAACTCTAGATACTTCTAAAAGTATTACACTCAGTCTGCAAACCTCTAGACACTTCTAAAAGTATTACACTCAGTTTGCAAAACTACACATTTCTAAAAGTATTACAGTCAGACTGCAAAACTCTACACACTTCTAAAATTATTACAGTGAGACTGCAAAACTCTACACACTTCTAAAAGCATTACAGTCAGTATGCAAAACTCTACACACTTCTAAAAGTATTACAGTCAGTATGCAAAACTCTACACACTTCTAAGAGTATTAGTCAGTATGCAAAACTCTACACACTTCTAAAAGTATTAGTCAGACTGCAAAACTCTACACATTTCTAAAAGTATTACAGTCAGACTGCAAAACTCTAGATACTTCTAAAAGTATTACACTCAGTCTGCAAACCTCTACACACTTCTAAGAGTATTAGTCAGTATGCAAAACTCTACACACTTCTAAAAGTATTAGTCAGACTGCAAAACTCTACACATTTCTAAAAGTATTACAGTCAGACTGCAAAACTCTACACACTTCTAAAAGTATTACAGTCATTATGCAAAACTCTAGATACTTCTAAAAGTATTACACTCAGTCTGCAAACCTCTACACACTTCTAAGAGTATTAGTCAGTATGCAAAACTCTACACACTTCTAAGAGTATTAGTCAGTATGCAAAACTCTACACACTTCTAAAAGTATTAGTCAGACTGCAAAACTCTACACATTTCTAAAAGTATTACAGTCAGACTGCAAAACTCTACACACTTCTAAAAGTATTACAGTCAGTATGCAAAACTCTAGACACTTCTAAAAGTATTAGTCAGACTGCAAAACTCTACACATTTCTAAAAGTATTACAGTCAGACTGCAAAACTCTACACACTTCTAAAAGTATTACAGTCAGTATGCAAAACTCTACACACTTCTAAAAGTATTACAGTCAGACTGCAAAACTCTACACACTTCTAAAAGTATTACAGTGAGACTGCAAAACTTTACACACTTCTAAAAGTATTACAGTCATTATGCAAAACTCTACACACTTCTAAAAGTATTACACTCAGTTTGCAAAACTCTACACACTTCTAAAAGTATTAGTCAGTATGCAAAACTCTACACACTTCTAAAAGTATTACAGTCAGACTGCAAAACTCTACACACTTCTAAAAGTATTACAGTCATTATGCAAAACTCTACACACTTCTAAAAGTATTACAGTCATTATGCAAAACTCTACACACTTCTAAAAGTATTACACTCAGTTTGCAAAACTACACATTTCTAAAAGTATTACAGTCAGACTGCAAAACTCTACACACTTCTAAAAGTATTACAGTCAGTATGCAAAACTCTAGATACTTCTAAAAGTATTACAGTCAGTCTGCAAAACTCTAGACACTTCTAAAAGTATTAGTCAGACTGCAAAACTCTACACACTTCTAAAATTATTACAGTGAGACTGCAAAACTCTACACACTTCTAAAAGTATTACAGTCATTATGCAAAACTCTAGATACTTCTAAAAGTATTACAGTCAGTCTGCAAAACTCTAGACACTTCTAAAAGTATTACACAGTCTGCAAAACTCTACACACTTCTAAAAGTATTAGTCAGACTGCAAAACTCTACACACTTCTAAAATTATTACAGTGAGACTGCAAAACTCTACACACTTCTAAAAGTATTACAGTCATTATGCAAAACTCTAGATACTTCTAAAAGTATTACAGTCAGTCTGCAAAACTCTAGACACTTCTAAAAGTATTACACAGTCTGCAAAACTCTACACACTTCTAAAAGTATTGCAGTCAGACTGCAAAACCCTACACACTTCTAAAAGTATTACAGTCAGTATGCAAAACTCTACACACTTCTAAAAGTATTACAGTCATTATGCAAAACTCTACACACTTCTAAAAGTATTACAGTCATTATGCAAAACTCTAGATACTTCTAAAAGTATTACAGTCAGTCTGCAAAACTCTAGACACTTCTAAAAGTATTACAGTCAGACTGCAAAACTCTACACATTTCTAAAAGTATTACACAGTCTGCAAAACTCTACACACTTCTAAAAGTATTACAGTCAGACTGCAAAACTCTACACACTTCTAAAAGTATTACACAGTCTGCAAAACTCTACACACTTCTAAAAGTATTACAGTCAGACTGCAAAACTCTACACATTTCTAAAAGTTTACAGTTAGACTGAAAAACTCCACACACTTCTAAACATATTACAGTCAGACTGCAAAACTCCACACACTTCTAAAAGTATTAGTCAGACTACAAAACTCTACACATTTCAAAAATTATTACACTCGGTCTGCAAAACTCTACACACTTCTAAACGTATTACAGTCAGACTGCAAAACTCTACACACTTCTAAAAGTATTACAGTCAGACTGAAAAAACTCTACACACTTCTAAAAGCATTACAGTGAGACTGCAAAACTCTACACACTTCTAAAAGTTTACAGTTAGACTGAAAAACTCTACACACTTCTAAAAGTATTAGTCAGACTGCAAAACTCTACACATTTCTAAAAGTATTACACAGTCTGCAAAACTCCACACACTTCTAAAAGTATTAGTCAGACTGCAAAACTCTACACACTTCTAAAAGTATTAGTCAGACTGCAAAACCTCTACACACTTCTAAAATTATTACATTGAGACTGCAAAACTCTACACACTTCTAAAAGTATTACAGTGAGACTGCAAAACTCTACACATTTCTAAAATTATTACAGTGAGACTGCAAAACTCTTCACACTTCTAAAAGTATTACAGTCAGACTGCAAAACTCTACACACTTCTAAAAGTATTACAGTGAGACTGCAAAACTTTACAAACTTCTAAAAGTTTACAGTCAGACTGCAAAACTCTACACACTTCTAAAAGTATTACAGTGAGACTGCAAAACTTTACAAACTTCTAAAAGTTTACAGTCAGACTGCAAAACTCTACACACTTCTAAAAGTATTAGTCAGACTGCAAAACCTCTACACACTTCTAAAATTATTACATTGAGACTGCAAAACTCTACACACTTCTAAAAGTATTACAGTGAGACTGCAAAACTCTACACATTTCTAAAATTATTACAGTGAGACTGCAAAACTCTTCACACTTCTAAAAGTATTACAGTCAGACTGCAAAACTCTACACACTTCTAAAAGTATTACAGTCAGACTGCAGAACTCTACACACTTCTAAAAGTATTACAGTCAGACTGCAAAACTTTACAAACTTCTAAAAGTTTACAGTTAGACTGCAAAACTCTACACACTTCTAAACGTATTACAGTCAGACTGCAAAACTCTTCACACTTCTAAAAGTATTACACTCAGTCTGCAGAACTCTACACACTTCTAAAAGTATTACAGTCAGACTGCAAAACTCTACACACTTCTAAAAGTATTAAAGTGAGACTGCAAAACTTTACACACTTCTAAACATATTACACTCAGTCTGCAAAAGTCTACACACTTCTAAAATTATTACAGTGAGACTGCAAAACTCTTCACACTTCTAAAAGTATTACAGTCAGTCTGCAAAACTCTACACACTTCTAAAAGTATTACAGTCATTAGGCAAAACTCTAGACACTTCTAAAAGTATTAGTCAGATTGCAAAACTCTAGACACTTCTAAAAGTATTACACTCAGTCTGCAGAACTCTACACACTTCTATAAGTATTATAGTCAGTCTGCAGAACTCTACACACTTCTAAAAGTATTACACTCAGTCTGCAGAACTCTACACACTTCTATAAGTATTATAGTCAGTCTGCAGAACTCTACACACTTCTAAAAGTATT
Source organism: Salminus brasiliensis (assembly GCF_030463535.1). NCBI lineage: Eukaryota > Metazoa > Chordata > Actinopteri > Characiformes > Bryconidae > Salminus > Salminus brasiliensis. The sequence continues at coordinate 5,719,337 of NC_132878.1, read as the reverse complement.
AGTCAGATTGCAAAACTCTACACACTTCTAAAAGCATTACAGTCAGACTATAAAAGCTCTACACACTGCAAGACTGTTGTCCTTGTTGGATGTTTTTCCTGAATGAAACGTAGGTGAAGTATGACCTGTGTTTACTTGTTTACTGAGTGGCCAGATGGAATAGTCTCTGTCAGCTTAGTGCATCAGTGAGCCTTGGGCAGCCAGCATCCTTTCACCAGTTGGTCATCTGTCCTTCTTCAGACTATTGCTGGTGAGTCCTCTCCACTCCAATGCCTTGATGCTCTGATTGAGTCATGTGGACATAACAATCTGGCCCTTGTCAGAGTTGCTCAGGCCTAAATACCTGGCTATTCATCCCACATCCATCATGCCGGCTGTTCATTTACACAGGGCTCTTAGACTCTTACACAGGGTTCTCTGCAGACTCTGTTATCAGCCTCCTCTAGTATTTGGGTGATGGGTCATTCCTCAGCACTGCAGTAACACTGACTGATATGGTGGTGGTGGTGGTGTGGATCAGACACAGCAGTGCTGCTGGAGTGTTTAAACACCTCAGCATCACTGCTGGACTGGGAACGGTCCACCAACCAGAACAGTGTCCTGTGAACAGCAGCGACCTGTGGGCACTGATGAAGGTCTAGAGGATGACCAACAAAAACTGTGACTTAACTTTATCTACAAGCTGCAATGATGCACAATCACTGGCCAATCACAGAGAGGCATTGTTTTCTCCCCCAATCTGATGGTATAATCCCACCACTTTTATTACAAGCTGCAAAAATGGGAAATTAAAAAAATATATATAGTAAAAATGGATATTTATATTTAGATTTTGAGGAGCAGAAATGGAAAAATAATAAACTGAATTAACTAAAAATTAATAAATTACTATAAATAGAAATAATCTATAATGTAAAAAATGTATGCAAAGTATAAATAATAATACAAATGATAATATATATATATATATATATAAGATAATATATATAGATACAAATATATAAATATATATATATTTTAAATAATTTTTTATTTTATTATTTTATTATTATTATTATTATTTTTAATTTAGCCTGAAGAAGTTAGAAAATTGAAAGCGTATAAATTGATAAGCGTTACACTGGTTGACTACAGTCTGTTGTTAAATTCCTTCCACTGGTAAATTTGTATTCTTACTATCTTCTAATCTGTCTGTTTGTCTGTCTGTCTGTCTGTCTGTCTGTCCTGTTGTTGTTGTTGTTGTGAATGTGGTTATATAACGTACATAACAACGTGACCCGTCAGATCCTTTTGGCAAAAACTGGCAATTCATTGAAATGGATACTGTTTATGACTACGCAGTCAAAACACTCACAACCCCCCCCCCCCCCCCCCATCCACCACCATCCACCACCCACCACCAAAACGGCATTGCTCCATCCCAATGAGATACTTCTTCGCACGGCAAGATTGCGAGACTTCGACTCCGTCCTTTGTTTAGGAAAGCATCTCCCAATACCACCGACTGATTGTTTTGTTTGTAATAGGGCCTGTTTTTACATGGCTTGCATACTTCTCCCGATCTTGTTATTCATCGGCAGAGACGTGTGGCATTCTTCCCCCAAACCTCACCAAAAGCCATCCTCAGATCCTGTCCAGCAACCGAGTCCACCCTGCCCATCATAACAACACTGCCTTACAACAATCACACTGTTTGAATTACGTGGTTTCAGAGTCGTCCAGTGAAGAAAGAGGGTGGCTTGCTGTGTGTGTGAGTGTGTGTGTGTGTGTGTGTGTGTGTGTGTGTGTGTGTGTGTTTTTTATCAGGCAATTTGTAGCGTTTTGATTAGGGGCTGAGACGCTGTTTGGTTGCTGACGAGCCTCTTCAGGATGAGGTCTTGTCGGAATGATCTAAAATATGTAGGAGGGGGCATTAGAATTAGGTTTAGGCTTAGTAGGTTAAGTTTTGGTTTAGGTAAAAGTTAGAATTAGGTTTAGGCTTAGTAGGTTAAGTTTAGGTTTAGGTTAAAGTTAGAATTAAGTTTAGGTTTAGGTTTAGCCTGAGGTTATAATTAGGTTTAGGTGTAGCATGTTAAGTTCAGGTTAAAATTAAGTTTAGGTTTAGGCTGAGGTTAGAATTCGGTTTAGGTGTAGTACATTACGTTGAGGCATAGCTTAAGGTGTAGGTTAGGTTAAGTTTAGGTTTAGGTTAAGGTTAGAATTAGGTCTAGGTTTAAGTTTAGATTATAATTAAGTTTATGTTTAGGTCTAGGTTTGATTTAACTTTACATTTAAGTTTAGATTAGAATTATGTTTAGGTTAAGGTTAGAATTAGGTCTAGGTTAGAATTACCTTTTGGTTAAAGTTTAGATTAGAATTATGTTTAGGTTAAGGTTATAATTAGGTCTAGGTTTAAGTTTAGATTAGAATTAAGTTCATGTTTAGCTTAAGGTTAGAATTAACCTTTAAGTTTAAGTTTAGATTAGAGTTAGGTTTAGACTGAGGTTAGAATTAGGTCTAGGTTTGATTTAACTTTAGATTTAAGTTTAGATTAGAATTATGTTTAGGTTAAGGTTAGAATTAGGTCTAGGTTTAAGTTTAGATTAGAATTCAGTTTATGTTTAGGTTAAGGTTAGAATTAACCTTTAAGTTTAAGTTTAGATTAGAGTTAGGTTTAGATTGAGGTTAGAATGAACCTTTTACTTTAAGTTTAGATTAGAGTTAGGTTTAGACTGAGGTTAGAATTAGGTCTAGGTTTGATTTAACTTTAGATTTAAGTTTAGATTAGGATTATGTTTAGGTTTAGGTTGAGGTTAGAATTAGGTCTAGGTCAATGTAAGTTTATGTTAAGGTTTAGGTCGAGGTTATATAATTACGCTGGTCACTTTGTAACATCTCTGTTCAGATGGTTTGATTTCTGCATGTCTGGAAAAAATCCCTTGTCCAATATTTTCTTACACAGTGTTAACGGTTCTAAAGGGGTAAACACAGCATTGCTTACAGTGTGAATTTTATTGATCACTGTGATTCTGTCCTCTTCATTTCCACCTTCTGTTCCATTTTCTTTTGCTTATTAATGAAATAAAATATTCCACAGTCGAACAGTCATTCTGCATTCCCTTAGTATCCAGCAGAAAAAGCTTATTTTTTAAACATGCCTCGTTTTTCTTGACTGTTTTTAAAAGCTTTTCTCAGATTTTAGCTTCCCTTTGGTTTCCTTGCCTTATTTTTATCAGAGGATTTTATCTCTGTCTTTTCCCGACATTCAGTGGTCTCTACGTTCTTCTCTAGTTTCCCTGTCTCTCTTCTCCCTGTCTCTCTGCCTCTCAGCCTCTCTCTCAGCCTCTCTCTCAGTCTCAGATGGACAGGCTGTCACTGGACCGCAGGGTTTTGAGGGGTATAGATAGACTCTGGATCCGAGGACCTCTGCAAACAATTGGCAGTGATAATGATCAGCCTGGGAGAACAAAGCCTGCCTGTCGTCTGGCTCACCCACCAGAATGTCAAAACACAGGGGAGAGTACTGGCAAAACACACTCGGCTTCCCCACCCCCTTCTAGGCACGCTCACACACACACACACACACACACACGCAGACACCCTCGGCATGCCTGACGCCACACACACTCCCTAATAAGGCTGTGCGATACGAGCGAAACACCATTTGGAGGTTATATTGCTATACGCTGTGTTAAACCTCTGATGCAGCAGAAGACTGAACCTGACTGAGACCTGAACTTTAATATGGTTGGAATTTGTCCTATAGGAATAAATGGGGTGCAAAAGTTTGTGCACCCTATTTATACCACGACGACACAAACACACTAGTAACACCCAACCAATCACACCACAGTAACCATTTGGCAACACCTGAGCATCCACATGAGACACCATAACAACCACCTGAAATACCATAGCAGCATACCATAGTAATCACCCATAGAGCATCCAATTTAGCAACATCATGGCAACCACTTAGCAACACCATAAGTTACCAACTTAGCAACACCATCACAATCAGTTGGGATACCACAGCAGCCACTTAGCAACACCAAAGAAACATCCAGAGATATAACAGCAAACGGCTCAGGCATCCAGGTAGCCACCTATTAACACCAAAGCAAGCATTAAGCAACACCACAGCAACCACCTGGAACACCACACTAACCACCTAGCAACAGCATTGCGACCACCCAGCAACACCATAGCAAGAACTTGGGATACCACAGCAGCTGCCTACCAACATCATATAAAGAACCAGAGATAACCTAGCAAACAGCTGAGATATCAAAGTGGCCACCTAGCAATACCATAGCAACCACTAAGCAACACCGCAGCAACCACCTGGGGCACTATAGTAACCACCTAGCAACAGCACTGCAACCACCCACCAACACCATAGCAATCACCATAGCAATAGCTTAGGACACCACGACTGCCACTTAGCAACACCACATTAAACAAGCAGAGATACCATAGTAAACAGTTGAGACATCAAAGTAGCCACCTAACAACACCAAAGCAACCACCTCGGACAAAATAGTAACCACCTAGCAACAGCATTGTGACCACCTACCAACACCATAGCAATCACCACAGCAGCAACTTGGGATACCACAGAAGCCACTTAGCAACACCATAGAAATAACCAGAGATATCATAGCAAACGGCAGAGACATCCAAGTAGACACCTAGCAACACCACAGAAACTGTCAAGCAGCCACTAAGCAACACCACAGCTACAACTGTTGGGACACCACAGTAACCACCTAGCAAATGCATTGTAGCCACCCAGCAGCAGCATAGAAATGACCTTGCAACACTACAGCAACCACCTAGCAATTCCCTACAAACCACCAGAAATACCAGAACAGCCACGTAGCAACACCATAGCAACCACCTACCAAAAACAGCTCCCAAGTGACTATGTAGCAACAGCCTAGGAATTGCCTGAAAGCGGGAACCACTTAAGCTACATTAACCAGCCTTTGCTTCCTTCAGGAAACTGACTTTTCCCATTTATGTCTGCTATTCAAAACCTTGGGTCATCCAGCCACATCACAGCAACCACCTAGCAACACCATAGTTACCAAAGCTAGTCCAGCATAGCAACAGTATAGCAATGAAAGAATGCAGGGTGTGGAGATTGGCCTCAACCCTCATTAGCATGTTTCAATGAAATATGTAGAGACTTGTAGAGATTTACTGAAAGGCACTAATTAGCAACAGGGTATCGTCACTTTGTGGAAGTGGGCGTGGCCAATTTAGAGGGTTATTCAGTGGGATATTTCAGTGGGATAACTTCTGTGCAAATAAATACAGGAGCAATCGCATAAATTTCCAGGAGACTGTAAATCTTGGTTGATTTATGAGCTTTTTGAATGGAAGCCAGAGAGACGAAAAATCTGGTTCAAGTTGTGACATTTTTGCAACAGTGCAGCAGTGAAGTAATGAGTAGTTTTAGCAATGCAGGGATTGTACAGCCAAAAGAGACAAAACCTGCCCTTAAGACACTTTGATGGACGCTGTAAAATACAACCATTAGGAACCAGTTAACAAATGGTCTGACAGTTCTTGAAGGTGATGTGTTGGAAGCAGGAAAAATTGGCAAGCCTAAGAATCTCAGACACTTTGACATAGAGGCAGATTGTGATGGTTAAAAACTGGGTCAGAACATCTCCAAAACACCAGACAGGCCATGATGTGACCCATGGAGGTCCCATTTCACAACCTACAGGACTTAAAGGACCTGCTGCTAATATAATGGTGCCAGATACCACAGAGCCAGACTGGGATGGCTACACTACTGGGTCAGAACACCCCAAAAACATCAGGCAGGTCTTCAGTGGGGTGTTCCTGGGACGCTTTGGTCAGTACCTACCAAAGATTATCCATGGAATTATAAATGATGAACCAGCAACAGGGTCATGGGGACCTAAAACTCACTGATGGCACCCATGGAGGCCCCACCTCACAACTTACAGGACTTAAAGGACCTCAATCAGAATGAGGTTTCATCAGAAAAGGACTTAATGGCCGCATCAGAATTTGACAAAAACCACTTTGGGATGGCTAGACGACTGGGTCAGAACACCCCAAAAACATCAGGCAGGTCTTGAGTGGGGTGTTCCTGGTATGCAGTGGTCAGTACCTACCAAAAGTGATCCAAGGGATTACAACCGGTGAACCAGCAACAGGATCATGGGGACCTAAAACTCACTGATGGCACCCATGGAGGCCCCACCTCACAACTTACAGGACCTAAAGGATCTACTGTTAATAGCTTTGTGCCAGATACCACAGGACACCTTTAGAGGTCTTGTGGAGGCCATGTCTTGATGGGTCAGAGCTGTTTTGGTGGACTAAGGGGGAGTGTAGTTTACCAGTGGTCTTTCAATTCTTAAGGAAACTGGGCAAGCATCGGAATTTGAGACACTTTGACAAAAAACACTTTGGGATGGCTAGACGACTGGGTCAGAACACCCCAAAAACATCAGGCAGGTCTTGAGTGGGGTGTTCCTGGTATGCAGTGGTCAGTACCTACCAAAAGTGATTCAAGGAATTACAACCAGTGAACCAGCAACAGGATCTGCTGCTAATATCTTGGTGCCAAATACCACAGGACACCTACACCTGCCTCAACAGGCCATAGTCTATCAGGCTATATGGCTTAAGGGCGATATGGCCTGCATGCAGCCCTACTGTCTAAGCGTATTCCATTCTCCAGCTAGTCCTCCTCCGCTGTGTTCTGTCTGACTTGCGTAAACTCTGAGCTGAGCTGAGCTATTTCAGGCAGCTATAGTTCATCTCTCCAGCACAGTGGCGAAGGAGTGAATGTGTGTGTGTGTGTGTGTGTGTGTGTGTGTGTGATTTTGTGATGGATACGGTCCGTGTAAAATGTGTAAAAGTGGTGAGCTGGCACTGGATTTGTCAAGAGCCTCCCTTATCAGCCCACAAGTGCATTCTCACTTCTTCAATGGAAAGTATTTCTTCCAGATATGACAGCTTTATGGGCTCTGCCTATCACCATGACAAAGTATTACAAGGATGAGGAGCCTTTTGATAGTAAACGTCGTTGGAAATTACAAAATACTGCCACACATGATTAAGCTGTTCCGAAACATATCATCGCCTTCACTGGAGCTTCAAGCCGCAGTCAGCGTGGGTTCGGGAGTCCGTTGTTTTTGGCTTGTCCATATCGCCATATGTGATACGAAGCTTGGGTTCATTTCTCATAGCGGACTGGCGGCGGACGTGACACAGTCCTTGAGGTGTTCTTTCCAAGCAGAAATCTTTATTTTGGAGCGGATTTAAATTTGTACTCTCTTTTCTTTTACTGTAGTTTTTCATTTGCACGACACGGACAAAAGTATTGGGACACCTGCTCGTTTACTGCTTCTTCTCAAAGAGTTCTGAAGAATTTACCCTGTTTTTGTTAGAGTAGCTGTCTAGTCTCTACTGTCCTGGGAAGAAGAAGGCTTTCTACTAGATTTTGGAGGAGCATTGCTCAGGTCAGGATGTAGGATGGATGATGATCACCATCCCAAAAGTATTGGATGGAGCATCAACCATCCGTCATTGCAGAGAACACAGTTCTTCCACTGCTCCACAGCTCAATGCAGGGGGGCTTTATACCTCCTCTAGCCCACGCCTGGCATTAGGCAGCATGGTGCCAATAGGCCCATGATTAGCTGTTCCAGGGAGTCCTATTCTATTGGCAGTACTTCTCAACAGGGACTAGAAGGGGTTTAGTTGTGTGTATGTGTCCATTTGCACATCTGCATCAGCAATGAGTGCAACTTAAAGTAGCTGAATGCATTCATTAGAAGGGGTGTCTACAAACATATGGACATAGAGTGTTTTTAGACAGAAAGCAGGTTGACGAAGACCAGTTTACATGCATGTGCCCGGTTGGGTCTACAGGCTGCCCTGAAAGCATCTGAACCTGACCTTGTTGAACTCCATCTGATTAAAGGATCATTTGCCAGATGGAGAGCAAAGAGCTTTTTTGGTTTTCACACTATGGATAGATGTGGAAAATGCCATTTTGGGGGAAATGCACACTGTGTACCTCATTGGTATGTTAATAATGCCCAATTTAGGGCCTTCTGGACTCAGTAAGACTCTGGGTTACTGGAAGAATTCAAAGATCTTGTCAATAATAGCCACTTAAATAGGTTTTTAATGGGTTGCTCATCCGGCGTCAACAGCTATTTCACGATTGAGGCCGAATAATAGATTTTCTCCGTTTCAGGATTCTTCCAAATGTTTCAACGCCTGATAAAAGGCCAGTTCAAAGAATATCTGCCATTTCAGAAAGCATCTCTCGATGTCTCTTGAACGCCTGATTTCAGAAGAAATATGTAAGAGGGAGTATGCAGATGTAAGACAGTGTTCCAGCTGATATTTGTACAATGGGTACACTCTCAACCTTGTCTGAAGGCTTCATTTGAACTGATACTGAACTGATATTTATAATAGCCTACAATCTATTGCTTTTTGTTCTAACATTGCATCTTAAATATGTCTAGTGGTCTGGCCAAGTATTTGCTGGGTGGTTTTAGACAGAACAGTGGAACACAGCGTTTTTATGAGCCTACACCGATAATATTTATAGGCCTACGTTGTTAATGTTACTCACCCGACACAAAAAAGAGGGCTACAAAAGAGCTAAATGAAACTTCTCCATTGTGCCACAATCACTAAAGAAGTGCAAAGCAAGCCAATTTGGCAAAAACATTCCTAAGAGAAAAGATTAATAATTTTAACATGAATATTCACATTGCACACAGATACTACAGTACTGAGGTGACTGCTGTGGAATACAAGTTGTCCAAATGTAAGTATGTTCAGACCCTACATTTATTATAATAGATGTTATTCTTAAAACATATGATAATAAAATCATTGCCCATTTGTTTTACTTGCTACATAGTGGTATGTAGTGCTTTTGTTGGAGTAACTGTCTAGTCTCTACTGTCCAGGGAAGAAGAAGGCCTCCTGCTAGATTTGGAGGAGCATTGCTGTGAGGATTTGCATGCATTCAGCAACAAGAGTTTAGTGAGATCATTAGTGAGGTTAGGATGTTGAATGGATGATCACCATCCCACCTCATCCCCAACTCCCCAACACATCCCAAAAGTATTGGATGGAGCACCATCACCATCATTTCAGAGAACACAGTTCATCCACTGCTTCACAGCTCAATGCTGCTGGGGGGCTTTATACCCCTCTAGCCCACACCTGGCATTAGGCAGCATGGTGCCAATAGGCCCAATATTTAGCTGCTCCAGGGAGTCCTATTCTATTGGCAGTATTTCTGTACAGGGACTAGACAAGTTGTGTGTGTGTGTGTGTGCATTTGCACATCTGTTTCATGCAATAAGTGCAGCTTAAATTAGCTGAATGCATTCATTTAGAAGGGGTGCCCATAAAGAATGTAGTGCTTGGGCCCCTACGATCACCATGGGCAATGTAATTTAATTAATTGACTGATGCTCAGCTGTTATAGTGCACATGACATCAATTTCAGCTGAAAACTAAAGAAAAGCTCATTGTCTTGGTTAAAAACAATGACAGTATAGACATATTTTTTTCATCTACTCTTTGGAAACTATTAAATGTGTCTTTTAATAAAAATAAAATCTTAAATTACTTCTATATCTATAGTATTTCTCTTGCTGTGGCTGAATAATGAGAGTTTAGTGCACAAAAGTGACAAACCGTGAAGCTCAAACACAGTTTTCTCATCATTCAAAAGAAAATTCAACAAAACCATAAGAGCTGTAAAACAGACCAATTCCAAAAACCCCAAACTGTTACATCACAGTCTGCAATGCACTGACAGCACTGATACTCTCGGGTTAGACTGGGGTCTAATTACATAAATTACTTACAATGTTCCAGTTAGATGTTACACCCCCCCCCCCCACCCCCCGTCATAATACTCATTCAAGTCTACATGCTTTTGCAAGTTTTTGTATGTGCCTATGTTGCGGTGTGCAGTCCTGTACATGGCCACTAGGGGCTCTAAATAATAACAACAGCCGGGAAGCTTTTAAGGCACATTTAAGGCTCCTGAACTTCAATGACTTGGATAAACAACCGACTCTGAATTATCAGACCGACCGACACTATTTTCTTGCTTCTTTTATTTCTATATTTCTATATTTTCATATTTTTATATTTTATTTTTAACTTAAATGTAACTTTTATTTTATTTATTTTATTTTTTTGGCACTTTTGCACTTTACTTCATTAAGTTAAGGTTTAGTTTAAGTTTAAATTTAGATCTTTATTGTATAGCTTTGATGTGGGCAGACTGTCAAAAGCATTTCACTGCAAGTTATACTGTGTATTACTATGTATGTGACAAATAAAATTTGATTTGATTTGATTTGATTTGATTTGATTTGATTTGTTTTGATTTGATTTGATTTGATTTGATTTTGATTTAAATTTGATTTGATTTGATTCCACCATATACTATATCTGATAGCTTGCGAATTTTGTTACATTTTCAAAAATCACATCTTTAGGATGATTTGCTGTTTGGGAGGTAATGTAGTCTTATGTATTGTGGTGTATTTTGTTTTAGGTTTAAGTTTAAGTTTGTTATTTTGGTGTCTGCCGACTCCTGAAATCATATTCCTCCATTTATTTACAATAAATTCATACTGGCTCATATTTCTATACAATCCGGTGTTTGGTCTGGCAGATGGTCAGGAAAGAGAGAGTCCACTCTCATGTCTCTCACGACCTGACTCTCGTAACAGAATTGGGGGCTCGTCCGGGATTTGACCTCTTGCACCCCAAGCGAGAATCATACACAAAAAAACCCCACAAAAAACAAGGCTAAGCTATGCTACGATATGTTATGATGAGTGGCCTCCGGGGGAGCTGCCAGAGTGCCATAAACAAGCCAGTCAGAGCAGACCCTCCAAATGAAAACTTATTAAATCTACAGGATTCATGTGAATGGTTAATTAATCGTCCAAAAAAGACATTTTCATAGTTTGCATGTATGCAAAATCACAACTATCAGTTCAGATGACTACAAGTAGGCTAACTCTGCACCTGCTTCATAGCTAATAGGGAAGCTTAACTGAAGCTCTCCAGAGGCTGTTAATGAAGGTCCAGACGACTTCCTTTTCCTCTCTATTTCCCCCATTATACCAAAAACATGACTGCAAAATGTTAAATGGCTTCCGCAAAGCAAGTCCACAATGAATGGGGGTGAAAATGTTAATGACATTTTTTTTCTAGGCTTTCAGAAGGAAATCTTTCATTTCAGAAAGGAAATATTTGTATATATGGATGTAACTATCAGTAATAATCTACCCATATTGACAAGTATAAACCCTAACAATAAAACCACCTGCCAAATATTGTGGAGGTCCCACTTGTACCGCCAAAACAGCTCTGACCCTTAAAAGCATAGGCCCCACAAGGTCTCTGAAGGCATCCTGTGGTATCTGGCATCAACATATTAGCAGAAGAAGTCCTGTAAGTTGTGAGGCGGGACCTCCCTGAGCATTATTGAACCTTGGGGACCCATGACGCTGTAGCTGGTTTACCAGTTGTCCTTTCTTGGAGCACTTTTGGTAGGTACAGACCAATGCATATCAGGAACACCCAATAAGACTGATGCTGAACTGATGTTTTGGAGATTCTGACCCAGTCGTCTAGCCATCACAGTTTGGTTATAGTTGGTCAGAGTGGCTCAGTTTCTTACACTGGTCCTTTTTCCTGCTTCCCACACATTACCTTCAACAACTGACTGTTCACTTGCTGACTAATAGGTAGATCCCACCCACTGACAGGTGCCACTTCATGTTAGCTAGTTTAATGTCAGCTAGTTTAATGTTAGCCAGTTTAACATTAGCAAATTAAATGTCAGCTAGTTTAACATTAGCAAATTAAATGTTAGCTAGTTTAACATTAGCAAATTAAATGTCAGCTAGTTTAATGTTAGCCAGTTTAACATTAGCAAATTAAATGTCAGCTAGTTTAATGTTAGCCAGTTTAACATTAGCAAATTAAATGTTAGCTAGTTTAATGTTAGAAAATGAATGATTATATAGTTTAACGTTAGATAGTCTAATGTTAGCAAATTAAATGTTAGCTAGTTTAATGTTAGAAAATGAATGATTATATAGTTTAACGTTAGATAGTCTAATGTTAGCAAATTAAATGTTAGCTAGTTTAACGCTAGTGAATTAATCATTAGATAGTTTAATGTTAGATAGTTTAAACATTAGCTAATCTAATGTTAGCAAATTAAATGTTAGCTCATTTAACATTAGCTAATTAAATGTTAGCTAGTTTGACATTAGCAAATTAAATGTTAGCTAGTTTAATGTTAGAAAATGAATGATTATATAGTTTAACATTAGATAGTCTAATGTTAGCAAATTAAATGTTAGCTAGTTTAACGTTAGTGAATTAATCATTAGATAGTTTAATGTTAGATAGTTTAAACATTAGCTAATCTAATGTTAGCAAATTAAATGTTAGCTCATTTAACATTAGCTAATTAAATGTTAGCTAGTTTGACATTAGCAAATTAAATGTTAGCTAGTTTAATATTAATAAATTAAGCATTAGCTAGCTTATCATTAGCAAATTAAACATTGGCTAGTTTAATCTACTTTACTCTCTTCTCTCCTCTCCCTGTCTTTATTTACCCCTTGACAGGTGCCACTTCATGTTAGCTAGTTTAATGTTAGCTAGTCTAACGTTAGCCAATTAAACATTAGCAAATTAAATGTTATCTAGTTTAATGTTAGCAAATTAAATGTTAGCTAGTTTAATGTTAGAAAATTAAATGATAGCTAGTTAATAAAAATTAATCATTAGATCGTTTAATGTTAGCAAGCCTCAGCTAACTGTTATAGCTAATCATAATACCCTAAACCACCCTTTCCTTGGCATTCACAGTATAAAATACTACACATACATTTACATTCATTCATAATGCATAATAAACCTGACCATAAACAAGGTCAAAAGGTCATGGTCTACAGAAATGTCTGTTGAGACCCATCCAAACGTTGCCCATCATTTGTGTTCTACCGGCTCCACCATGGGGTGTGAAGTGCTTGGACCCCAATGATTGCCTTCAGCTATTAACTCCAGCTGTTCTGCAGATGTTTGTGTCCCACGTTTTGGTCGATCTTACCTTAAATGCTTATATATGAGGGATGAGAGAACAATTTTCTACTTTCTACTTTTTATAAAAATGTCAGTTTCCTTTAGGATTTGTTTGAGCAGCAATGGCAGAGCGACCCCCTCACCCCCCCAAGTGCACTAAAATGAGAAATAATGACATAAAAGATCAAATACAGTGAAACAAAAAAAAACTAGCATAGTAACAGCAGCTGAGCTAAATTAGCCTTAGCATGTGTTTGTTTACCAAAGGACTGGCTGCCTGTCTCTGTGTCAATTTCACGTCCAGTGTGATCTACTGTGGCTTTCTGCGCTCTCGATATGGCTTTGAATTAGTGTAGTACGGTCAAGATGCTACGTGGCGTGTTGTGACGCACTGAGAAATGTAAAGGTCATGAAGCGCTTGTGTTTGCAGGAGCCTCCATTATAAACAATGGTTTCAGAGGTGTGGAGGCGATACGTCTGGAGCGTCACAGGCTTTACGCTATATTTACGCAAATTAATGTTTTTTGAGTTTTTTAACTGTAAAACCTCGAAGTTAATGTTAGCTAGTTTAATGTTAGCGAATTAAACATTAGCTAGTTTAATTTTAGTGAATGAAACATTAGCTACTTTAATGTTAGCTAGTTTAATGTTAGCAAATGAAACATTAGCTAGTTTAACGTTAGTGAATTAAACATTAGCTAGTTTAATGTTAGCAAATTAAACAATAGCTAGTTTAACGTTAGTGAATTAAACATTAGCTACTTTAATGTTAGCTAGTTTAATGTTAGCAAATGAAACATTAGCTAGTTTAACGTTAGTGAATTAAACATTAGCTAGTTTAATGTTAGCTAGTTTAATGTTAGCAAATGAAATATCGGCTAGTTTATTATTAGCTAGTTTAATGTTAGCGAATGAAACAGTAGCTAGTTCAATGTTAGCTAGTTTAATTTTTGTGAATTAAATGTTAACTAGTTTAACATTAGCTAGTTTAATGTAAGCTATTGTAACATTAGCAAATTAAACATTAGCTAGCTTAATGTTAGCTAGTTTAATGTTAGAGAATTAAACGTTAGCTAGTTTAATGTTAGAGAATTAAATGTTAGCTAGTTTAATGTTAGCTAGTTTAATGTTAGAGAATTAAATGTTAGCTAGTTTAATGTTAGATTATTAAACATTATCTAGTTTAATTTTAGCAAATTAAAAGTTAAAAAATTAAATGTTAGCTAGTTTAATGTTAGAGAATTAAATGTTAGCTAGTTTAATGTTAGATTATTAAACATTATCTAGTTTAATTTTAGCAAATTAAAAGTTAGAAAATTAAATGTTAGCTAGTTTAATGTTAGCAAATGAAATATCGGCTAGTTTATTATTAGCTAGTTTAATGTTAGCGAATGAAACAGTAGCTAGTTCAATGTTAGCTAGTTTAATTTTAGTGAATGAAACATTAGCTAGTTTAATGTTAGCTAGTTTAATTTTTGTGAATTAAATGTTAACTAGTTTAACATTAGCTAGTTTAATGTAAGCTATTGTAACATTAGCAAATTAAACATTAGCTAGCTTAATGTTAGCTAGTTTAATGTTAGAGAATTAAACGTTAGCTAGTTTAATGTTAGAGAATTAAATGTTAGCTAGTTTAATGTTAGAGAATTAAACATTAGCTAGTTTAATGTTAGCTAGTTTAATGTTAGAGAATTAAATGTTAGCTAGTTTAATGTTAGAGAATTAAATGTTAGCTAGTTTAATGTTAGAGAATTAAACATTAGCTAGTTTAATGTTAGCTAGTTTAATGTTAGATTATTAAACATTATCTAGTTTAATTTTAGCAAATTAAAAGTTAGAAAATTAAATGTTAGCTAGTTTAACATTAACAAATTAAACGTTAAATAGTTTAACATGAACTAGTTTGATTCTCTTTAAATTAAATCTGCAGAGTTTTGTAAATCAGAAACACTACTTAGTTCATTAGTAATCTGTAATTAAAATTATTGCTCAAAAATCCATTCATTCATTCATTCATTTCGACTGCTTTCTCCAGGCATGCCAAGCATTTGTTTAGGGCACCAAAACACCTGCGTCACAAACTTGCACATAACTCCACTGATAAGAACTGTTGCGTATTTGTGTTTTCTTCTGAGGAAAAATTCAGATGGTTCAGACGTTAGGCAACGGCACAGGTCAGCCCTGGTTAATCGTGTTTTGCAATGCCAGTGCGTTCAGTTATTTTTTCCTCAATGATGTTCTCTTTCCATCTATTTTAAGCCACTTCAGCTCAAAAGTTCAACATTTTGAACATAGGTCACATAGTATCTTCTTGTGGGAATGGGCAAATCATCCGAACTGTCATATTTTACCTTTTTATGGCCATTTCGTTGATAAACAGAGAAAAAAAGTACAGCCTGGGCGAGGACAGAAAACCTAGCGCACAGGTTCTGGATGCAAAACAATTTACAGGAGCCTCTGGCAATGTTATCTTCTCCTGATTAGGAGATCCGCTGTTGACCAGGCCAGGAGTTCACTGCAGCGTAAGTCTTTACGTAAATGAAGGCTTTTTCCAGGGACACAGTGCCTGGGGGGGTGCAAGCAGCCACTGATAACACTGCTACAGACTGGTACAGTGCATCTCTGCATGGTCCTCAGTGTTTCACATCAGTGGAGGCTTCCAAGTTTCACTGGTAAATGTACTGGACTTCCTCTGCCATGACCTTTCTGGTTTGTGTAACGGGCAGTGAGAAATTAGTGGTTGGTGTGGCGCAACAGATAACACCACCACCTGCCATCGCGTTACAACAACAGCATGTGGGAGACCAGGGTTCGATTCCCAGTCTGGGTGACTATGCTGCGCTACACCAATAAGAGTCCTTGGGCAAGACTCCTAACACTACATTGGCCCACCTGTGTAATACGAGTAACCTTGTAAGTCGCTCTGGATAAGAGTGTCTGCTAAATGCCATAAATGTAAATGTAAATTAGGAGAAACGGAGGCCCAGTAAACTGCATATTCAGAGCTTTTTTAGAGCCAGTGTATTTTCAGGAGCACTAATTTAACTGTGGTGATTTTTGGATCCTTATTATTATAATCATATTAAACATGCTGTCAAAATGAGCTATAAAAGTTATAGTTACTGTTCCTATGTTTTTTTTTTTGCGTGTTTATCAGTCTATGTAGAATGCTGTAGATGTAGAAGTTACTACTGTAATAAATAATTAAGTCTATACAATCATTTCAGATATAAAAATTTCAGATATATATATATATATATATATATATATATATATATATATATGCAATTTGTGGGGGGGATTTTTTTTTTTTCTCCACAAACTTAATAATAATAACAATAATAACAATAATATATATATATATATATATATATATATATATATATATATATATATACATACATAAATACCTCAAACAGTCACACTCCAAACTCCACTATGGTGAAGACCAAAGAGCTGTCGAAGGACACCAGAAACAAAATTGTAGACCTGCACCAGGCTGGGAAGACTGAATCTGCAATAGGCAAGCAGCTTGGAGTGAAGGAATCTACTGTGGGAGCAATAATCAGAAAATGGGAGACCTACAAGACCACTGCTAAACTCCCTCGATCAGGGGCTCCACGCAAGATCTCAGCCCGTGGGGTCAAAATGATCACAAGAACGGTGAGCAAAAATCCCAGAACCACACGGGGGGACCTAATGAATGACCTGCAGAAAGCTGGGACCAACGTTACAAAGGCTACCGTCAGTAACACACTACGCCGCCAGGGACTCAGATCTTGCAGTGCCAGACGTGTTCCCCTGCTTAAGCCAGTACATATCCGGCGCGTCTGAAGTTTCCTAGAGAGCATTTGGATGTTCTGGAAGAGTTTTGGCAGAATGTTTTATGGTCAGATGAAACCAAAGTAGAACTGTTTGGTACTGTTGGTGTTTGGAGGAGAGTAAATGCTGAGTTGCATCCAAAGAACACCATACCAACTGTGAAGCATGGGGGTGGCTACATCATGCTTTGGGGCTGTTTCACTGCAAAGGGACTAGGACGACTGGTCCGTGTACATGAAAGAATGAATGGGGCCATGTATTGAGAGATTTTGAGTGCAAACCTCCTTCAATCAGCAAGGGCATTGAAGATGAAACGTGGCTGGGTCTTTCAGCATGACAATGATCCCAAGCACACTGCCAGGGCAACAAAGGAGTGGCTTCGTAAGAAGCATTTCAGGGTCCTGGAGTGGCCTAGCCAGTCTCCAGATCTCAACCCCATAGAAAACCTTTGGAGGGAGTTGAAAGTCCGTGTTGCCCGCCGACAGCCCCAAAACATCACTGCTCTAGAGGAGATCTGCATGGAGGAATGGGCCAACATACCAGCAACGGTGTGTGCCAACCTTATAGAAAACATTTGACCTCTGTCAAGGATATATAACAAAGTATTAAGATGAACTTTTGTTATTGACCAAATACTTATTTTCCACCATTATTTGCAAATAAATTCTTTAAAAATCAGACAACGTGATTTTCAGATTTTTTTTTCTCATTTTGTCTCTCATAGTTGAGATCTACCTATGATGTCTATTACAGCCTCTCTCATCTTTTTAAGTGGGAGAACTTGCACAATTGGTGACTGACTAAATACTTTTTTTCCCCCACTATATATATATATAGCCCATGGGGAAATTAAATAAATATAGGGTCAAAGGTCATTAATTTGTACGTACGTATGTATAACTGTTTATATATTTTTTATAAATCTACATAGACAGATAGACATGCAAAAAAAGAACATAGTTCAATCGGATAAACGTTACACAGTAAGCTACTATCACCCTAAGAAAGTATGGTAAAGGTTAAAAACTGCCTGTTAGAAAAGACCAGAACCCCAGGATTTTAATCTTACAGGATGTACTCATTTGAGGGTCTGCGAACAAGCCTTCCTTCATTCTGTTCAACTTCAAGTTCAATCTGACTAGTGTTTCTGACACTAATACAAAGAGAAAGGTGATAAAAATGAAAAGCCCTAAAGAGAACCAAGGCAGAAATAAAACCGAAAGCCATTCAGAATCAGCAGCACTTTGATGCTCTCTAAAGCCAGCACGGCGTGTTCTTAACCATCTGTTTGTCTTTCCTCAACCCCCCAATCCCACCCAGCGGTATTTCATTCTTAACCTTCTTTTAAGGAGGGAGGATAGCAGGATGGTTAGAAGTGACATTCTAGAGGGTCAAACTGTTCGAGAGTACATTCTGTGGTCTTGTTCCCGAAGGTATTTTAGGGCTTGCCATAAGCTAAATTATTACCTGTCAAGTTTCTCTCATAAAAGGGATAGAACAGAAGCATCTGACCACGATAATCAATGGGAAAAAGATGCTGAAGATTTATCACTCTGATCTGAATGATGGGAAAACGTCCAGACAGAGAAACAATATTTTCCTAAAAAAAAAAAAAATAATAATAAAAGAATCTTGGCATTTGTGCTGAATCTGCTCTTGTATCCTCATTTAAAATCCCAGATGTTTCCTAATGGTTCCTTATTGAGGATTCTTATTCAGTAATGATCTGGACAACAGTGCAAACTGACTTTACTATAAGGTATTACTACAGTGTTTAGGTATATATATATATATATACACACATATCAATCATAGCATCAGCACCACCTGCCTAATACTGAGTAGGTCCCCCATGTGCAGCCACGACAGACCTGCAGACGTCCTGTGGTATCTAGCATCTTAGAAGCAGAACCTTTAAGTCCTGTAAGGGGCTCAGAGCACTCAGGTGCTTTCACTATCATACAAGGATCGCTGGTTCGAATCGTGGGTCATGCCGCCTGCCATCAGTAGCTGGAGCCTGGGAGAGCACAACTGACCTTGCTCTCTCTAGGTGGGTAGAAGGCTCACTCTGTCCTTACATCACTTTAGGGTGATGCTGACCGGCATGGGGGTCTGCCAGGCGACGTATCAGACCTGGGCAACCGGCACTTTCCTTCAGAGCATGTTGGTTGCCTGGTGCCATTGCATTGGCAGCAGTCTGACAAGAGGTGATGGTGGCTGATTGCACATGTGTCGGAGGAGGTCAGCATTACATGTAAAAGGGGGTGAGTACTTACGAGTGGCTTGGGTAATTGGCTATCTTTAGCTTTTTAAAGTTTTGTAGAAAGTAAGCATTACTAAAACAGTAATAGCAGCTTCTTGAGTTGCATGGCTGTACTTTAGTCCATGTTTATAGATAACAGTAAGTTCCAGTGGTAGTTCCAGTGACGAACTGAAACTATTAGAGCTAGCCCTTCTGATTGAGCCTCCCATTTCTATGATGATGCCAATTTCTGCTAGCCTTCTTGTGGGATTTGATAAAAAATATGCTGCTGGATAGCCAACCATTCCATTTTCACGGTCAGTGATGTAACTAGATGTATCTAGGTTTAGAAGACCTAGATTGTTCTTCACGAAACTGGTCCCACCTACTGGTTTTCCAGTGGAAAAGAACCTATTGGCACCATGTCTAATGCCAGGTGTGGGCTAGAAGGGTATAAAGCCCCCCAGCATTGAGCTGTGGAGCAGTGGAAGAACTGTGTTCTCTGGAATGATGGTTGGTGGAGATCCAACCAATACTTTTGGGATGAGTTTATTAAGACCCTTGATTTTAGAAGAACCAATAAATTAGCAGGTGTTCCAATAGTTTTTACCATATAGGGTTTCACAGAAAGGAAATCTTAACTGGATCAATTACTGTTGTGTGTGTTGTGGCATGTCAACCAATGAAGAACGTCCAGAGCACAAACTGCCTGTACTTTCACTGAAAGCCTGGAAGGCCCTGAGCATTCCCACTTGCTAATTCACAGGAGTTCCCATCATATACGCTACATTGGCTTCTGCACTGGAGAACTTGAAAGCAGAAAGGTCTGGACGTGGGCCTGATAGGGCCGATGAAGCATCTTATTGATTGTGAAGCAACATCACGTAGATGAGAGCCAAAAATCACTGGTCGGACTAGCCATGGATCACACCCATGATGAGCCTGGAGATGATTCAGTCCATGAGAAGCTTCCCTTGCTGTCCTTGGCCCCGGACCTGTCAGCACAAAGGAATTTGCAGGGAGCCGTCACTCTTGAGAAGACGTCTCATTAAAGTCCAAAAGTGAGATGCTTGCATTTAAACATAGCGGACCAAAACAATGGGCTAGTCGATGTCTCCATCCTTCTCCACCAAAAGCCATTCCCCCTCTGATCTGCCTAATTCACCGTGACCATGTTATCCCCCATTGCAAAACCCAGTGCTGCCGAGACCACAATATGTTCATGTTAATAAAAGCCAGCTGTAGCTCTCCTTGCTGAGGGAGAGAAAAGGAAGAAAGCGCTGCTCCAAACAAATAACATGGCCGCCATGAGTGAGAACGCTCCAAACAGGATGTGGCCGCCACCCCCACCAGAGCAAATATTTTGCCGAGTCACACTTGCTTAGGACGAGGGCGGAGAGACGCAGACATAACAGACCTTTCCTTTTCTTTCGGCCGCCTCCTTTTTTTAAACTGTTGTTTTTTTGTTTTTTTCATTACTCCACTGTTGCCTTTGCTGAGCCCATTAGCCATAAATCCCAGCCAGTCATGCAACGACACATGTAAATACCCGAAAGTTACGCAAACTGCAGTCTAGCATCTGAATCGGTCACCACAGCCTGTCACTTTAGGAGTCGGCGTAGTTGGGCTTGTTTATTTGGGCTCCCTCGCCAGGGCTTAATACTTCTGCGGCTGAGTGTATATAGTCTTCGTGATGACCAGTTTATTCTCCCTGTAAAAACACCAATCACTTAATGACTTGTAAACCTCTTCGGCCGCACAGACGGTCGAATGTGCGGTTTGCAAGCTTTCCTGTTGTTGTTCGTAGGGCCTGTGGTGCTGTAGTACCTAAAACAGGGCTGCTGCTTGACCTCCCTGCTGGGGTTTCAATGGAAGCATCTATCATCTGTCTGAACGTCTGGGTCTCAGATGGAGTACAGATTGTTGGAAAGATGCTGTGGCATTAAAAGCTTGTCTGATTGGTCCATCTCTGAAAGTCACTCTCAAGCTAGTTGCAACAGAAAACTGGCGAGGCATGTTAGCATTAGCCTACTGTTACTGGAGGGGCTTTAGTGAAGAAGCCTTGATCTAGGGTAGGCCTAGATCATGAGTATGTTGGGTTTGTAGGTTTGTAGCATTAGCGGATTGTAGCTTATACCGATTAGGTCCCCCTCGTGATACAAAAACAGATCTGACCCATCGAGGCATGGACTCCACATGACATAGCCAGCATGCATTGGGCAAGCCTTCCTTCATTGGAGCACTATTGGTAGATACTGGCCACTGCACACTGAGACCACCCCTGCCAAGACCTGCCAGATGTTTTGGAGATGGTTTGACCCAGACGTCTAGACATCAAAGCCCATTTCTCCTGCTTTTAACACGTCACCTTCAACACCTGACTGTTCCCTTGCTGCCTAATGTACCCTGCCTCTCGACAGGTGCTGCTGGAATCGGATAATCAATGTTTTAATTGTGTTAGATCACCATGGTTTTAATGTTATGGCTGATCGGTGTATGTTCACGCATTGCTGAGAACATGTGATTAGTCCATCTCAAGTCTCTCTGTTGCAAATAAGGCATGTTAGCATTAGCAGTTTTTAGCTAATACCAAACTTTAGCAGTTAGCAGTTGAACATCTGAAGTCTTTCTGTAGCAAATAAGGCTTGTTAGCATTAGCATTTTGTAATTGTGACTAAAGCTGGGGTTTCAGTGAAGACGCCTTGATCTAGGGTTGGGTGGTCTCCACTATTTGTATACTTTACTCTTAAGAGACGCTCCGAACTAGTGTTAGCTTAGCTAGCATAATGGAAACAGGCAACATTCTGGCTTAAGCTGTTTAAGCTGATTAAGCTAGTTGACCAGCTTAGCTCTTAACGAGCATAGCGAATTGTTTCATTTGACTTTGATGGTTCAGCTGGTCTACAAGCATGACCAGCCCTGTGATTGACCAGTATGACCATCATGAATCAGCTTAGACCATCTGTAACCAGCTCCCAGCATGCTGGAATTGACCTCCAGTTTCCAGCAGGGTGCTGATGATGATTCAAATCTGAGGTAGCGACGTCATGTGACTAGTGCCGCAGAGGTAGAAGGCCAAAATGAAACCTGTTCCAGGGTGCTTGGATCTGTTGCCTGGTTCTTGGTGGTGCGGTCGGCTATCTAAGCTAAAGGTAGCATGATTAGCAAGCCAGAAGCGCCACACACCACAGTATGGGATCAGTTTTAGCTAACTGATACTGAAATTACACACATTTAAATGGTAAAGACTCAGATGTGAACGTGCCGAATGCTCTGTGGCATGTAGACCTTAGCCGCCGCTGAGCCGCTGTCCAGGAATTTCCTGGGCCTGATTTAGCAGGACATCAGCTGGAAAAAGAAACTTTAAACGGCACAATATGACCATGGGAGCTTTTTGGCTGTAAAGTAGAAAAGAGGCATGTTTTTTCTGGCTCTCCATTTTCATTTGGGACCAATCAACTACAACCAGCATAACATTATAACCACCTTCCTAATATTGACTAGGTCCTCCTTGTGCTGCCACAACAGTCTGGCAATTT
Source organism: Salminus brasiliensis (assembly GCF_030463535.1). NCBI lineage: Eukaryota > Metazoa > Chordata > Actinopteri > Characiformes > Bryconidae > Salminus > Salminus brasiliensis. The sequence continues at coordinate 5,696,603 of NC_132878.1, read as the reverse complement.
CAGGCATGGACTCCACAAAACCTCTGAAGGTATCTGACACTAAGACCACAGCAGCAGTTAGCAGCAGATCCTTTAAAAGTCCTGTGAGTTGGGAGGTGGGTCCTCCATGGATCACATCAGTGAGCTTCAGGTGCCCATGCTCTTGGAGCACTCTTGGTAGGTACTGATTACATTACCGCATACGGAGAACACCCCGCTAGACCTGCCTAAGGTTTCGGAGAGGTTCTGTCTCTGATCCTAATGCTTGCCTTCAAGAACTGACCGTTTACCTGCTGCCTAACATGTAGATCCCACCCCTCGGCAGGTGTGGCCACTGTAGATGAAGATGAAGAAGTCAATGATTTCCACTTCACCTGGAAGTGCTAATGTTATGGCTGATCAGTATACATATGGGTGTACATACAGGAACACATGGGAATATCCAGCTTGTACTTCAGGAATGTAAAGAGGAAAAAGGCCTTACTTGTAGAGGCTGTCAGGTTCCAGGCACTTGAAGATGAGCGAGTAGATAACCGAGTGAGGATGTTCTCCAATCCGTCTCCCAGGCATCACGCAGGATGAACCCAGGCCTGAGAATAGGTCATCCACCAGACTCAGCACCTCTCCTGAGGAACGCAGAGAGAAGAGTGAATGGAGGAGCCAAATCTTTGGCCTGCATTCTTCGTCTATCAGAGCCAGTCAACTCATTTCATATATTCACATAAAGGCCTTCTAGGAATTGCCACATATTTTAATTCATTTTACGGTGTTTTTTTTCCTTCATTTCACTGAGGAGAAACCCGTATGTCTCGTAAACACCAGCTGACCACATGACTTCTCCGAAGGCCGCACACTGGAAAGTTAGGATACACTAACAAAACGGTTCCCAGCACTCTCCTGAAGAAAGTAAGCACCAAAGCATCTTTACTTTAGCGACCTTCCTGTAAACGAATGCGCGCTATAGACCTGAATGGGGTTTTGATGTGTACGAAAAGTTGTACGTTGTACGAAAGTGAGGGGTGGTCTAGAAAAGAAAACCCCCCAAAAACAAGGGGTCTGAACGAATGAATGATTTAGCCCCTTTCCCAGAAAGCAGAATGTGTATAAGGAAAACTTCCCGCTCACATTCCGACACCTCCAGAGTGCCCAAACCAAAAATCTCTTTTCCTAAGGTCCCAAACCCCTGGGCCTTCTCTCCAGGGTCCGCCACGTCCCGAGATCGTCTGTATATTTTACAAACCTGACATTAATTAAATAGAAAACAATTGCATGGTGACTCCACGCTGGACCACAAAGAGACCCGTGTTGAATAATTCGAATGATGAAATGTCTTGAATTCATGCATAGTTTCCTCTCTTCCAGGAAATCCAAACATCTAATGTTCTATATGATACAATATTTCATCTGTGCTCCCCTTGAAGCTGACTGTGAAAACAAAGCATGGTAAATAGTCCTCCACTCTATACACTTTATTTAATGCAGAATTAGCCAAGAGGTTACTGGAGGCTACAATGACAGACATTGTACCCTGTTATAACCCTGGTGGGGTGGGGGGGTGGGGGACAGGGAAGTGTGAATACCTACATTCAGCTGCATGAATACGATAATGTCTGATTGATGATTAAAAAAAAATAAATAAAGTGGAAAGTGTGACGAATTGAACACAATCAGTCGTAATTGGGTCTGTTTAACATCCTTGAAGGAACTAAAGTCAGTTCTGGGATCAATAGCCCTCATTTGTATGTGCTGGACTCATTCGAAAGTTTGTGTGTTCTCAGAAAGTGACTGTAGGTTGTGATAGAAGGCCTTTACTCCAGGCTTCCTCCAGCGTTCTTTAGTAAAGCAATGGTTTAAAACAGGAACATGAAACCTTAAAGAAGTGTTTGGATGCTTAAAAGAATATTTGTCTGGTTAAAGGGTTCTTGCCAAGAATGGTGAATCATGGAAAACCATGTGTAGATGGTTCTTTTTAGAACCTGAGGCCAGAATCATAAAGGATCTGAAGGCAATTCTGAAGACATCATTCTCCTCTGGTTTTGAAACAATGACTAATTTAGTGACTTGGTTTATCAAAATAATTACTTATTTTGTAATTTTAATTGGGTCTGTTGAAATAATGACCCGTTTTATTGTGATTTTAAATGGTTCTGTTGAAATAGAGGCTAATTCTATTGTAATTTTAACTGGTTCTGTTGAAATAATGACCCGTTTTATTGTGATTTTAAATGGTTCTGTTGGAATAGTGACAAATTGTCTTGTGATTTGACTGGTTGTGTCAAAATAATTACTTATCTTGTCATTTTAACTGGTTCTGTTGAAATAGAGGCTAATTCTATTGTAATTTTAATTGTTTCTATTGGAATAATGCCATTGTGTTGTGACTTTAACTGGTTCTGTTGAAATAGAGGCTAATTCTATTGTGACTTTAACTGATTCTGTTGGAATAATGCCATTGTATTGTGATTTTAACTGGTTCTGTTGAAATAATTACTTATTTTATTGTGGTTATGTTGGAATAGAGGCTAATTCTATTGTGATTGTAACTGGTTCTGTTGGAATAGAGGCTAATTCTATTGTGATTGTAACTGGTTCTGTTGGAATAGAGGCTAATTCTATTGTGATTTTAACTGGTTCTGTTGGAATAATGACTTATTTTATTGTGGTTATGTTGGAATAGAGGCTAATTCTGTTGTGATTTTAACTGGTTCTGTTGGAATAATGACTTATTTTATTGTGGTTATGTTGGAATAGAGGCTAATTCTATTGTGATTGTAACTGGTACTGTTGCAATAGAGGCGAATTGCATTGTGCATTGCAAAACCTGGGACTTTTTCTGTTGAAATAAGAACTCTTTCTATGATTTTCACTGATTTGTTGAAATAATGTCTTTTTTATTGGTTCTGTTGCAATAATGATATCTTAGTGGGATTTGACTGGTTCTGTTGGAGTAGAGACTTGTATTACAAGAAACTGTATTGTAATCGTGACTTGATTTGATGAAATAATTACTTATTGACTTGGGATTTTCCTCTAGTTTTAAAACAATGACTTATTTTCTTGTGACTGATTTTGCCAGAATAATGACTTATCTTGTAACTTTAATTGGTTCTGTTAGAATAATGACCCGGTTTATTGTGGTTATAAATGATTCTGTTGGAATAATGACAAATTTCCTTGTGATTTGACTGGTTGTGTCAAAATAATTACATATCTTGTCATTTTAACTGGTTCTGTTGAAACAGAGGCTTATTGTACTGTGATTTTATCTGGTTCTGTTAAAATAATGACTTTTTTCATTGCGGTTCTGTTGGAATAGAGGCTTATTCTATCATGATTGTAACTGGTACTGTTGCAATAGAGGCAAATTGCATTTGATTTTTAACTGAACAGGATGAAATAATTCATTATTACTTTGTGATTTTGACTGATTCTGTTGAAAGAGTAGCTTATTTTATTGAGATTTTGACTTTTTCTGTTGAAATAAGAACTCATTGTATGTGATTTTCACTGGATTTGTTGACATAATGTATTTTTTATTGGTTCTGTTGCCATAATGATATCTTAGTGGGATTTGACTGATTCTGTTGGAGTAGAGACTTGTATTACAAGAAACTGTATTGTGATCTTGACTCGATTTGATGAAATAATTACTTATTGCCTTGGGATTTTGATTGCTTTTGTTAAAATCCCTTATTTTGTGATTCTCACTGGTTTTGTTGTAATAATTAGTTTTAACTGGTTCTGTTGGAATACTGACTTTTCTGGGGATTTAGACTGGCTTGTCCAAAATAATAATGTATTGTTTAGTCATTTTAATTCATTCTGTTAAACAGAACTCACCAATGATGAATGGGCAAATGTGGGCTGATACACTGTGCAGCAGCAAATAGGCAGTATTGCATAACATATATAGCATATACAGTGACCTATACAGTAAGTGGACCTCAGTGAGTGGATGTTTTCACACATTTAGACATATTTCCATCTCTGTGCATTTCCCTGAATGGGGGGGGCTTCACACAGACAGACAGTCTGACAGAAGCCACATTGTCTTAGCAGAAAAAAAACACGTCTCTCCGTCTTTGATGTAGTCCAGGCCGTCCGCTGTTCGGCCTCCGCGCTGCGTAAACACTGCTGTTATGATTTTACCGTCCGTGTGGCCTTGGCCTGAATAGCGTGGGGGCTCGGGGAGAATTTATGGAACATATCTGCCGTTACGTCTCGCCTGTTTGCTTTTTTTGCACCCGTGCGCCCAGAAGCGGAGGCCGCCTGGTTCGTGTTAAATGTTAATTGCACTGCAAAGTGCTTGGAGATACAGTATTGCTTAGGCTGTGGAATCACACACACACACACACATACACACACATCCTCTGAGCGCTCCATGATGATCTAAGCGACACTTTTATGACTTATTTTCCCTCTTTTACTGGAATTAAACCAATAAGCAGCAGACTTGTTATTCAGTTATTTATTTAAGAGTTATTATTATGAGCAGCTACTCTAATTATTCAGTGCATAAACGTCTGAACGTTAGGGCAAGTGGAGTACATGTACCCCACTATTAGTAGAGGTGCAGCAAATGTGAGCTTTTGCTGAACAATTGACTGTAAGTCTTAATAATTTCTTTAACATGCAAATTACATACAACTTAAAATAAATAGTGATAGGGACTAAGCTCACTAAACTACGATTATGTTATATTATGTTATATTCTACTTTTTTTCAATTTCTCAAATTATATATTAAAGTTTATTTTGTCAATATTACTTAGTTTTGTATGATCTTGCCTAATTTTGCTTATTTTTGTCATTATTATATATTATTTTTAATTTTTGTCATTGTTCTGGTAATAAAATGACTTATGATTTTGATTTTGAAGTAATGACATTTTCTTGATATTTTCACCTGCTGTTAACCCATGAAATAGCCTATGGCCAGCCAGTGGGCCAAAAGTGTTATTACAAACTTCTGTTTCCAGAAAATAACCCCACCAGTTATGTACAGAAGTCCCCGTATTTACTGAGTAATACACCTAAGTGAGAAGAGGTTAATATAACTTCTTATTTTCTTGATATTTTTACTTATTTCATAATTTCTAAATATAATATTTTATTTCCTTGTGATTGTAGCATGTCAAAATAAAGACATTTTGTGATTTTATTAATTTTATTAATTTGTGAAAATAATAACTTATCTTCTTGTGATTTATGACTGGTTGTGTTGAAATTATGACTTATTTTGTTAATAAGCTTCCTGGACAAAAAATGAGTCACTTGCGTATTTAAGGTGGTAGTAGCATCAGGCTCCTGCAGATGGTGCTGTGCAAGGATAATCGGCCTATAAAGCAGATACAGGTAATGATTCACTAAAAGGTGTGACTGCTTTTGGGCGTGGCCAAAGACCATAGCATGAAGGAAGGAGCTGAATCTGCAGGTGTATGGAAGCTTACGGTCATACGGGTCTACCAGCAGTGGCAGAAATCCCACCAGTCTACAGGAAAATTCTCCTAAGAGTTCTGGCTGAAAGATGTAACTGACGGGCAGACAGGCTTGTGATTGAAAGGTCTAAAGGTCAGCGCAGGTCCTTCACCACCAACTGACTTCACCTCCCAAAACTGACTTTCCCCGTGGGATAAATAAAGTGATCTATCTATCTATCTATCTAACTTCTGAAGAGACTCTCATTTTAATTCACAAACCTGTTTCACATCTGCTTTTCATCATTCTCCACACATCTAACAGGACATTCACTGCACAGGAGTCCCGTTGCATGATCTGAGTTACTACAACCTGAAACATGCTAGGCGCCTATTGTTTTGTCCATAGAGCTTATAATGGCTTATATTTTTGTAATTTTGACATATTTTGTCATTGTTTTGAGATTTTATTCATAAAAAAGACTTATCTTGTCCCTACAGTGACTTATGGTCTTGAGATTTCAATTTAGGTTGTTAATATAATGACTTATTTGATATAATATCATGTATTTTCTTGTGAATCTGGCTTGTTCTGTCAAAATAATGTCATAAATTCTGATTTTGACATTTATTTAAGCATTTATTTTTAATGAGGTTCAAATATCGACTACATTGACAGTCATTGGGTTTGACGTTCATCCCCAAAACCACACCCAGAATAAAAATGCTCCTCACTTTACTTTTACAATATAACTACTGTGTAAGTTATGCAAGTTCTGAAGCGATGAGCAGATGCATGAACTGACACATGATCACTTGTAGTTTAAAGGGTCAACATAAGGGGGCTAAAAAACAAACAACAAGTGACCAGCAGCCTCCAAAAATTCCTGCCTGCTCTGCACAACAGTGAAGCGAGGAGGGGGAGGTGTCTGCCAGGTCTCTCTGCAGGTCTTTTCCTCATGCGATTAGTAGTGACAGGGGGTCAAGGGGTGATTCAGACTGAATATTGATAGGACACTGCCTGCTCCTCCACCAGTCTCCCTCTCATTGGCACAAGAATGTGTGGAATGCGGCCGTGGAGCCAGAATCTGGCAGCTTCCTGACAGCTCCGTGCGGAGAGAGGCCATACCGAAGGGAGGAGGACAAACCCAAAGACTTCGAAAGAGAGAGGAGGAGGGGTAGAAGTAAGAGTGTGTGTGGTGGGGGGAAATGAAAAGGGGGAATGGGGGTGGTGGGGGGGGGGGGGGGGTACCAGGAGACGAAGAATTCAGTTTGAAGTTTTATGTTTCTGGATGTGGTTTGGATCGAATCGGATATCTTTGTATGTTTTGATAATCAGAATAAATCAGCAGGCTGATCCGTGACCGAAAAGATGGGAACGGACCGTTCGCGGGGGCCTCTTCCAGGGGTGCGCTAGTAATTATCACATAATCCAGAAACGCAATGAGGGGAAGGAGACTCTAAGCAGGTCAACAAACCTCAGCTGAGGATCTGAACTCGTGTCCAAATCTGTGGTGATCCATGTTCGTCATCTGAATCCAGATTAAAACGAAAGCTGCAAGATTTTCCCAAGAAATTCCCCAAATTCACCTGATTATCTTCAATTTCAATTTCAATTCAAGTTCCCGCTCTTTTTAGAAACCAGGACTTTTCCAGGACATTGTCTTCCACTGACTTCCATACATGACAACCCAATGCACCCAAAATCCTCGGTGTCTTCCATACTTCACATGCCAACATCTTCTGCTGACCTTCAGAAAGTTAGTGTCCACACAGTGTGAAATTCCAGTGCTGTTAGATGTTGATATGCTGTTGTTTTAAGTTATGGTGTTAATAAATCAAAATCCTGCATCTGTCTAACGTTGCAGCTTGACATCAAACCAAACGTTGTTTTTTAATTTTTTGTCAAAAGTTTCCCTTTTTCTTCCAATTTTCTCCCAATTAACCCCTTCGTAGCTCCCCCTAGCACTAGCAACGCTCCCGGCACTAAGAGGGTAAGAACTCCTCCGATACCGATACGTCCCCAGCTCCACCGTACCAGCTAACGGACACCTGTGCCGACCAACATCACTTAGGAAAGATGAGGGAACAGAGCGCCAGCTGATCACCTGGAGACAGCGCGGCTATTTGTGCTCTCTCGGTTTTCGGCTGCTGATGACAAAGCGTCTTGGATCAGGATTTGAACTTGTGACCGCCTGGGCCACAGCGGTCCAGGTGTTGGTTTTTGATGGATATGCTCCTTGAGTAATGCGTCTTGAGTAAGACGGCTGTTTCCAGATCAGATTCCTCTGTGTTGATTGCTTTTTGGGCAGCCAACGCCAGCCAGCGCCCGGGGAGCAAAGAGGGTGAAGAGCCTTGCTCAAGGGCCCAACAGTGGCAGCTTGCCAAGCCTGGGTATCAAACCCACAACCCTGTCATCAATATCCCAGAGCTCTAACCGCTAAGCCTTTACCACTGCCTATACCAAGGAGCGCATTAAAGACCTCTTAATGTCAATTATATAGTCATATAAGGTTATATATGACATATATGGTTACTGGATATATGCTTTAACAAGTAGCACTACACGTAAATTGTTAGCTGTGTTTCAAATGTGAGGCTCATTATGAAAAACAAATGTGGAAAAATATATTATTTCAAGAAAGTAAGTCACTACTCTGTCAAAGCACGGGAAAATGTAATTTAATTTTAAGATTAAAAAAATCAGTCCAAGTTCAAGAAAATTAAAGTATTTGGGGAAAATAAATAAAATGTAATTATTACAAATTAAAATTACAATAAAATGATTATTATATAAGATAATGTCATTATTTCAGGTCAAGTCAAAATCAATTGAATCAATTGAATTGAATTGAATTATTTCAACAAATCAAGTCAAAACCACAAGAAATGTTTGCCAGTGTGAACCACGCTCTAAAATGGAACTGGAGGGCAAACCCAGAGAATACTTTTGACTTCAAGGCCAGGATGCCTATCTTGTGATCTGCATGTGAAGCTGGACCCCCTGTTGTTGTGGTGAATGATGGAAGAAAGGGAGTAGACGGGGTGGTGGTGGGTGTGACGTTTGTTCAGCTCAGAGTTGCCCCCCCCCCCTTATATACCCTTTAAATTAAACCAGGAGGGCCAGGAGGAGGAGTTCAGGGTGTGGTCCTTTTTCCAAAATTATGTCATAACTTCAATTTCCAAATGTAAATCTCAAATAAATGTGATTTCAAGAAAATATTATGTCAAAATAATAGTAAATGTCATTATTTCAACAAATCAGGTAAAAATCACAAGACAATAAGTAATTATCTCCCCAAAATAAGACAAAAAGGCATTGTTCTGAAAAGAGAAGTAAAATTAGTGCATTTTTTCAATATTTTCAAAATAACATTACTGACAATGTCAATCTTGACAGTGCAGCATTGCATTTTTTTTTCAGTTGATGACATCTGAGGCTAAACAATGCAATGCTTAATTTTTCCATGGTTCTTGGCCTGGACATGCAGCTGTAGGAAAGCCCTTAGTTGTAGGCATAGAATTCTTACCTTATGCCAAGGTCTTTTAATATTTAAAGATTAATGAACCCCTAAAAAGCATGTGGTACTGACTCAATCCCCTTTTAATATTATTTCTACATTCTATGTTCTAACCAATAACAAATTAGGAACCTTTTTTTAGCCAAACATTAGGTCTGATAGGCTTAAGTAACCCCTGCCTACTTGAAAGACTGTGCACGAATGCCATCCATCCATCAAGCCCTGTGCTCAGATCTAAAGCCTATGGTATGCACCACCTGCCCAGGGTGAAGAAACCTCTTGACTTTCACAGCAGCCACTCTTCCGTTCAGTGCACACACTTCACACAAGTCCCTCAAGGCCGTGTGCATCCTCATAAAAGTTGCATGGGCTTTACAGCCGCATGTCTTGCATATGTGTGGATGTGCACTGGAGTGACAGCAACATGCATGCTGAAACGAGTCGTTGCCAGCCCCTTTGGCTTGTCCCCCTCCAGATGGTGACATGGGCAGTTTCCTACATGTCCACAGTGATTGCTCTCTCTGGACTTGTACAAAGGTCATCACCTGCCTCACAGCTGACAGCATTACCTCTGCATAAACACTGTGCAAACCGGCCTGTTTCACACTGCAGTAGAAAAATGCCATTTGAACATCACCGAGTGAAGCAACAGCGGCAGGTCACAGATGGGTGTCCTGTCTCAGGAGAGTATGATGACTTCATGCTTTTTGCTTCTTGATGATTCAAATTCAGCTCTTAATCCCAAATGGAGCCAAGACATCTGGACACCTCCCAGCTAACATGTCTATGTAGCTTAAAGTCATTATGGGTAGCCAAACTGGGATCCGGAAAGTTTTGTCTTGTTGGTCCCACATATGGATGCCCAGCATTTACATTTAACCTCAGCTAGTTTGAATAGACTAATAATTCAAAGATCCTTTAATCTTAGACTCTACTAAACACAAGTCAGTAAGGAGACCATAATACTCTTCTCTTCACCCAAGTCCTCTCAGAAGAGGAGGGTCTTCAGTCTGGGTTTGAGGACAGCAAGAGTTGGACTCTGCTGTGCTGACACCCAGGGGAAGTTCGTTCCACCACTTCGGTGCAGGACAGAAAAAAGTCTGGACGCTCGTCTTCCGTGGATCTTAAAGGATGGCGGGTCGAGCCGAGCCGTACTTGAAGCTGGAAGGGCTCTTGGTGCAGATCGGGGTTTTTACCATTGCCATTAAGTACGGAGGGACTGGCTGGTCTGTTCTTGGCTTTGTAGACCAGGGTCAGGGTTTTGAATCTGATGCGGGCAGCAGCTACAGGAAGCCATCAGCATGGTTAGTGATGGGATCCCATGTGAGATTAAGGTGGGCTGTAACAATGGGGCCTTTTAGGAAGCCCAACTGGGTCCCAGTAAAAAGATATGTACAAACCCACTTAGAGCTCATGCCCACCTAGAACCCACCTACCTCACATTACACCCACATGATGTCTGGGTTTGCATGGCATCCATGATGCTAATGTTGGGTGGGTTGGTTGGTGCAGTGGGCAGTACAACCACCTTCCCCATGGCAGACAAGGGTTCAATTCCCAGGGTGGTCAAGCACACAACACTGTACCAATACTAAGAGTCCTTGGGCAAAACTCCAAACACTTCATTCTCCTCTAAAAGACTCTCTGGATAAGATAAAGGTTCCTACATGGTTCTTGACTTGGACATGCAGTTCTAGGGAAACTCTTTAATGGGTATGGAACCTTAACTTTACACTGAGGTTCTTTAATCTTAAACTCTATCAGACCTAATGTCCCATATGCAGAAATATAGGTTCTTAGATTGTTCTTGGTTAGAACAAACAGTTCTGGACCACTGTAAACAAATTTGCCTCATACTAAGGTTCTTTGATCTTAATCTAAATTAAGGTTCCTACATGGTTGTTGCCTTGGAGAAGAAGTTCTAAGAAAACTATTTAATAAATATAGCACCTTTACCTTTATGCTATTAGACCTACTGTCTCTCAGTCTTAAAAATACAGGTGGCTACATGATTCTGGGCTTAGATGTGCATCTCAAAGAGAACCTTTACCTTCAGACGAGGTTATTTAATCTTTAAAGATTGAAGTAAAGTAAAGTAAAGCAAAGAAGAACCTAAACTTTGTTCAACTTTGTACAGAATGTTTTCTTTTGGGTCCAATACCTCCACCTTGTTTCCCTGACTGCATGATCACTTTCGCTCCCTCCGTCCCCCTGTGGTTCATTTCCTAAGCTAAAAAATCATTTTCTCCTCCAGTCCCCCTTGCTCGCCTCATTCATACCTCTAGCTGTGTGCTCTGAGCCGCCTGTGCCCTGGCTCACCCCGGCCCAGGCCAGCTACGGACTGGCAAGGTCCTGCTTTACCTCACCTCACCCCTTTCAGTAACACCTTCATCCTGCCAGCACTAGCCCAGAGAGGGAGTACCCCACACAGAGTGGACTGCCTGTCTGCATTCATTCATACAGGCTGGATAGAAGAGGAGAATAAAAATAAAGAGGAGAGGAGATGAGAAAAGTAGAGGAGACAAAAAAAGAGAAGAAAGAAGAGAAGAAAGGAGAAGAGAAAGGGAAGAGAGAAGGACGTGAGAAGAGACAGGAAGAAAAATTAAGAGAAGAAAGGAGAACAGAAGAGAGAAGAAGAGAAGAAATTAAAAAAGAAAAGAATAAATGAGAAGAGAAGAGAGAAGAAGAGAAGAAAGGAGAAGAGAAGAGAAAAGAAGAAAAGAGATGAGAAGAGAAGAGAAAAGAAGAAAAGAGATGAGAAGAGAAGAGAAAAGAAGACAGGAGAGCAGAATAAATAAGAAGAGTAGACAGGATAAAAGAATAAATGGGAAGAGAAGAGAAAAGAAGAGAGAAGAAGAGAGAAGAGAAAAGAAGAAATGAGAAGTGAAGAAATGAGATGAGAGGAGAGGAGAGAAGAATAAATGAGAAGAGAGGAGAAGAGAAGAGAACAGAGGAGAAGATAGGAGAAGAGAATAAATGAGAAGAGAAGAGAACAGAGGAGAAGATAGGAGAAGAGAATAAATGAGAAGAGAAGAGAACAGAGGAGAAGATAGGAGAAGAGAATAAATGAGAAGAGAGGAGAAGAGAAGAGAAAAGAAGAAAGGAGAAGAGAGGAGAAGAGAAGAAATGAGAAGAGAGGAGAAGAGAAGAGAAAAGAAGAAAGGAGAAAAGAAGAAATGAGATGAGAGGAGAAGAGAGGAGAAAAGAATATATGAGAAGAGAAGAAAAGAGAAGAGATGACAGCAGAAGAAAATAAATAAGAAGAGAAAAGAAGAAAAAGAAAAGAAGGGAGAAGAGAATAAATGAGAAGAGAAGAGAAGATCGGAGAATAGGGGAGAGGAGATGAGATGAGAGGAGATGAGATGAGAAAGAAGAGGTAAGGAGGTAAGTCTGCTGCTGGCCCATGAATATTGTTCCAGTCTACTGAGTGATGTCCACTAGACGCCTGCAGTGAGGTTGGAGAGAGTGTGGAGAGAGTAGTGTTTTTGTAAGCTTGACAAAACTGGATTTGAAGCCAGTGTTGCGTCAGTCAGTGGTGGATGTGAGCAGTGCAAGGCAAGCAGACTGGAGGGCTCCTGCTTTAGCTGCTGAAATGAAAACACAGGCTCTGAATTTCACTCCATCACCAGAAACGTTTGTTCTGTCACATTGTTCTATATCATCATTACAGCATCAGGACAGTGCTGTAAAAATATGCAGCTGTCCCTTTTATAACCTTCAGTCATTTCCAGCAAGGACATCTACGTCCAAGTCAGTAGATGGACAATTTGACGAATGGACGAATTTGAGGACAATTCGGTTGCGAAAAGGAAACTGCTCATAAAGATACTTCAGATACAACAGCCTGTTTGTTAAGGGGGGTGGTAGAATGGGCTGGAAGTTCCCTACCAATACTTATCTCCATCTTTAATGGAGTACCATATCTAGACAATCTGCCATTTCCTACTATCTCCAGGCATGAGGGAAAGTGTGTGAAATCAGAGATGGAATGGCTTCCGGTCCCCGGACAGTTCTCGAGTGAACTAGATACCGCCAGGGATTCCCACGGCTTGCCTGAGTGTTTAGATGTCAGTCCGAAGGGGAGGGTTCAGTTGTCAAGTGTTTCCACAGTCGTTTAGAAACCAAGGCTAGCATCAGACCAGCTGAACCTCTCGCGACCTCAACCCCAGGCTCCATATGAATGTCACCATAATTGGACTAAACACGCTTAATTAAACAAGTTAGACAGTTTCCTTGGGAGTGTCGTACGACCCTCGAGGGTAACAAAACACAAACATTTGGTCCCAATAACTGCAACATCTGCAGGAAACGTCGCTCTTGTTCGCTCAAGAAACCCCTGTTTTGAAAGGCACAGCATCGGCTTAACCCTTCACAGCCTCAGAAGTGTGATTAGTTGACGGGGAAAATGGGAACAATCCTGAAGTCTCCGGGGTCAGCCGGGCCTGGCCTCACACAGGCAGCATACCTGAGGTTTTTTCGATGAGGGTTCTGCAGGGATGCCTGGTACCTGTCAGCGCGGCCTGTCAATATGAATGAGAACCACGTGCAGCTGGAGGAGATTAGCAGAGAAATTCTATTACCGGAGAGGCGTATTGCGTGATCTGGAGTTAACGCAGCGATTAAAACCTCATGGCAAATGGGAGGTGACCTCTCAACAGCATAAGCAGAGAAGAAACAAATCATGGGCCGCACTGTGGGGGCAGAGAGAGAGAGAGTGAGACACATTGAGAACTCGTTCCTCTCTTTACCTCACTTCCCCTCTGGGATTTGGAATGGAAGCTGTTCTATAGACATCTGGCCAACAGGGAAACCTGCCTGACGTGTATACTGTACATCTCACTTGCAGATAGTGTTGCAAGGAAGGGAAGGAGGGAACCACTTCAACGCTAGCTCAGGAATACGCTGTACACTGTACACAACTGAGAATAGGGAGAATTAAGGCAATTAAACCAACAATGAATTTGTTGTGGGCTCTTGCTGCATATTGGAACTAGTCATAGAATGGCATGGAAAAGTTTGGGGGCCCCTGTTCTACTGTCCAAGGAAGAAGGCTTTTGCCAGTTACCCAACCAATCACTAGGACCCCGCCTATTACGTCCAACGCTCCCAACACAATGCAGCATCACTAGGTAGTTAATGCACTCAAAGCAAAGCACCGGATCCCCAGCCCTGATACATCAGCCAGTAGACGCCTGTGCCGAGCCAGCATCACTACAGGAGTGATGAGGAAAGAGCACCCTCTACCCACTCAGACAAGAGCATGGTCAATTGTGCTCTCTCTGGCTCTGGCTTCTGATGGCAAAGCAGTGTAACCTAGGATTCGAGCTTGTGATCCTCAGGCAATAGTGTCAACAGCGTCTTGATGATGGGGGGCTTTATACCCCTCTAGCCTGATGATGGGGGGCTTTATACCCCTCTTCCCACGCCTGGAATTAGGCAGCATGGTGCCCATAGGTTCATGTTTACTATCTGCTCCAGAGAGTCCTATTCTATTAGCAGTACTTCTCTATAGGGGCTAGACACGCTGTGTATGTTTGTGTGAACTGAAACTAGCTGAATGCAGTCATTAGAAGGGGTGTCCACAAACATTTGGACATATAGTGTAACTGCAGCCCCTGGTGAGTCATCATGGTGTTTACGCAGCTTGCCGAAAGCAAGCTTTGAGGCCTGAGGCCAAGTGACATAAGGCAATAATATCTGTGTCACCTCCAGACCAACGTCTAAACTGATGAGTGAGTCACTTCTTGATCACATGATCCCTCCTCTATTTCTGTTACTACTGGGTGTCCAAAACAAAACAAGCTTTAAGTCTTGTAATTAACTTTGGCAATTTAAGCACTGCTCTCCATCTCTTAAATACTCTTAAAACCCCTTTTGTCAGCTGCACCTATGTCACATGAATGAAATGCCAGGCCGAAAACACACAGATGTCAGTAAGTTCATGCCAGTGTTATAAATAAGAGTTTGCTCTAATCTGGCTGGTGAAATGGAGTAGCATTGTTAAATAAGCAGGGACCAATAAACTCCGCCTATTTTACCTAACTTCAATTTGTAAACAGCTACACCCTTACACTTACACTACTGTGACATCACTATGACACTACTGTGACATCACAGTTACACTACTGTGACATTACAATTACACCACTGTGACATCACTGATACACTACTGTGACATCACTATGACACTACTGTAACATCACAATTACACTACGGTGACATCACTGTGACACTACTGTGACATCACTGTGACACTACTGTGACATCACAGCAACACTACTGCGACATCAGTTACACTACTGTGACATCACTATGACACTATTGTGACATCAGTTATACTACTGTGACATCACAATTGCACTACTGTGACATCACTGTTGTACTGCTGTTACACCATTGATACACTACTGTGACATCACAGTTACACTACTGTGACATCACTGCTATACTGCTGTTGCACTATTGATACACTACTGTGACATCACAGTTACACTACTGTGACATCACTGCTATATTGCTGTTGCACTATTGATACACTACTGCGACATAACTTTGACACTACTGTAATATCACTGTTATGCTGGGAGTGTGAGATGTATGCTTCCTAAATTACTCTAGGTTAGAACAAAATGGTATGGGGAAAGTTCTCTCTTTCATTAGCGTAGAACACACTTATACACAATATGGGTGTTGGGAAAAGTATTCGGACACCTGCTCACTCATTGTTTTGTGCAAAATCAAGGGGATTAAAAAAAGAGTCGTTGGAGTAACTGTCTCTACTGTCCAGAGATGGTTGTCTCCTAGATTTTGTTTTTTTTTGAGAGGAGAATTTGCTGTGAGAATTTGCCATCAGTGACAGTAGTGTTACAGAGGTCAGGATGTTAGATTATAGATCACCACCCCACCTCATCATCCCCAACTCATCCCAAAAGTATTGGATGGAAGACCATCTGTATACCCCTCCAGCCCACGCCTGGCATTAGGCAGTATGGTGCCAATAGGCTCATATTTGTCTGCTCCAGAGAGTCCTATTCTATTGGCAGTACTTCTCTACTAGACTAGTAGTGTGTGTTTGCATTTGCACATCTGTGTCAGCAATGAGTTTAACGTAAAGAAACTGAATGCGCTCCTTTCTTCGGTTCTAAACCAGCTCTTAATGGCACATTTCAAACCCATTCAGGGGAGGGGGCTAATGCTAATGCTAATGCTCACACACTAAGTGATCAGACTGCAGAGCTGTAGCTAAAGGAGCTGGTCAAGTAGGTCAGTCAGACTGGACTGTGAGATATTAAACACTATAGATGTATAAAACAGATTAGAATTTAGTCTGATTACAGAAATTGGTACTAAAATACTAGCAGGGATTAGCACAGCTTCGAAAAGAGGTGCATTAGGTCCTCACCCTCCTAGTATCAGGACCACTGCTAGTTCTGGGGGGGGGGGGGGGGGGTACGAATGGGTGGGTCAACTGGACGATTAAAATTGGGGGAAAAATTCGACAAACAAATTAAGAAAAAGAAAAAGGTTCAAGAATGGAGTCGAAGCTTCTGGGATATCATCTGAATCCTACATCTCAGTGTTATGAGAGTCTCCCTTTACGCACCATCAGGCCCCTGCAACTTATCCAGAATGCAGCGGCACGGGTCGTCTTTAATGTTCCTAAATTCAGCCATGTCACTCCTCTGCTGCGTTCTCTCTTCACTGGCTTCCTGTAGCTGCTGCCCTCATCAGATTCAAACCCCTGACTCTGGCCTACAAAGCCAAGACTGGACCAGCCAGCCCCTTCGTACTTGATGGTGATGGTCAAAAGCCGATCTGCACCAAGAGCCCTTCCAGCTTCAAGTACGGCTCGGCTCGACCCGCCATCCTTTAAGATCCACGGAAGACGAGCGTCCAGAGTTTTTTCTGTCCTGCACCGAAGTGGTGGAACAAACTTCCCCTGGGTGTCTAAACAGCCCAACGAGTCCAACACTCACTGTCCTCAAACCCAGACTGAAGAGGTTTTTCTTGGGTAAATAGCAAAGCACTTTTGCAAGTCACTCTGGAGAAGAGCGTCTGCTAAATGCCTTAAATGTAAAAATGCAAATGTAAATGAGAGAGTCTGGGCTGGACGAACTGGTCAAAGGGACTGTGGCTAGGCTTAAAAACAAACCTATCAGCTACTGTTGTTGCTTTTTCAGGTTGTGGAACTCCATGAACCCTCTGCTCTCCCCACCTTTGCTCAGTGGTGGCGGTCTGATGAAAGCACTGGCTTGGGACTTCCAGTTTCAACTTCTATTGGCCTTCAGGGTCCATTCCCACCTTGCCTGGGAAAGGAGCTGGGTTTACAGTAAAGCATCTGGACTTGACATTACATTTTCCCCTTTGCAGAGCTGAAGCCCCCCCATCTCCGTTTGATTCATCTGGAGTGAGGCTTCAGGCTTGGTCACAGGAGAGACCTCCAGGTCCTGCCTGAGGCAGAGAGTCGCAAGCAGAGATAGAAGCCTAAAAATCCACAGACGTTGCAAAGCCAAGCAGCGAAGGCCAGTGGACAGCCCCGGGGCCTGAGGGGACATCTGTTTATGCAACCCAATCAATATTGATCAGCTTCATGGAGGCCTCCTGGGGGCCTGGAGATTGGGGGAGAGTGGAGAGGGCTGTCGAATACGAGCTTAGTGATTCGACTCGGATGTTTAAGAGCTTCAGAACGTTCAACTGTGGTAGGAAAATTCCTAGAGACATTGATTTCGCTAGCATTACGCAGGCCGGAATCTAAAGAATCTGTACCTTTCTTTGTATCACACCTGGACAACTTGGGATTCCGAGCCCAAAGCGAGACTTTTCTAACTACATTTGTCTTGGCCAGACGGTGAAAGACGTTTTGGCCTCAGTGAACTTCCTACATGGAATACATCATGCGACCCGTTTGCGATATAAATGGCGCCGCAAAGCGTTTCATCTCCATACGGATCAGTGTCTTGGGACTCCTAAATAACCCATGGGCTCCAGCACACACAGAAGCCTACAGCATGCTCGGACAGACTGCTCCCATCTGTTGTTGCGTGTAGTAACACGATAAATTAGTGGGTCCTCGCTTTTAACATTGAAGCGTGCAAAAATATCAACGTTTTGAGACATCTATGGAGCTTGTACCTCAGTGGGAAGGCTGTGTTCGTCTAAGGGAAGGGCCGGGGACGTCAAAACTCATGCCTTGCACAGGTCTTTTTACGCCAGGCTCCATGCTGAAGCAGACGTGAATCTGTTCCCAAGCACGGCTTCCTGAGCTGCCAGCCACATCCCCTGTTAAACTGTCAGCACTCTCCAACTCAACCATACACTCACCTGAGCTGCTGTTCTCTCTCGCTTCTCCACTACCAATCCTATCAGTCCTCACACTTTCGACTGAGAGCAGAGTGGAGCGTAGGTCCAAACATTGCTTTGATATACACTAAATGGACAAAAGTATGGGGACATCTGTTTACTCATTGTTTCTTCCCAAATCAAGGGTATTAAACAGTTCCACTTATCAACACCTCAATGATAGGGCTCCAGAAAGTCCTCATCTATTGGCGATCCTTCTCTACAGGGTCTAGACAAGCTGTGTGTGTGTGCATTTGCACATCTGTCTCAGCAATATGTGCAACTAATGGAATAAGATCATTGGATAATAAGATCCTGGTGTCCACAGACATTTGTACTATTGGAATAGTCTACTGGAGATGTTCTGTAGATGCTCTGTCACCTTGTCTTTAACCGGTATTCAACAGTTTATTAATTCAACTGAACCTTTTCCAAATTATTTTCCAATTATTTTCCAAAAATTGTCTTACCCACAAGTGGCGTAAATCAATTGGGTCTGATCTTGCTTTGTTGGAACGGAAACATGAACCTGTCCTGAGCCTTGGAGGATAAGACTGGACAGCCTACACTCTTCAGAATAAAGGGGCTACAAGGGTTCTTTGAGCGATGCCATAGAAGAACTATTAATTGGTCCAAAGGACCCCTAAATTGTTGGAGAACATTTACATCCACTTCTTCAAAGATGTTCTGCAAACATCAGTTGTACTAGCAGTCGGCACTCGAGTGTTCAGCTTTCTAATTGCATTAGTACAGGGGTGGGCAACAGGGGGCTGGAGTCCAGCTCTAACAGACCTACTAAACCGAGTAAAAGGTCGCCCACTCATCCGGCCCGACCTGCTGGAAGACTGACCGCTGGGGCTCCCCTCTACCTGCGTCAGACCAGCTGCCACCCACCAGTCCGACCACCAGGCTCCCCCACCACCCGTGCCAGACCAGCTGCACACCCTCCTACCACTGCTACCTGCCTAATGACAATGTTTAAACTCTGACCACTCTGATTATTATATTGTGATTATGAATATGTTGCACACCAGAGCAGTTTAGGTGGTTTAGTGACGTTTATCAATAATTAATAAATAGTTCTGATCAGAGGAGGATGGATCGGGTCCCCCTTGTGAGTCTTAGTTCCTTCTAAAGTTTCCTCCTCCAGCTCTGAGGGGGCTTTTCCTTGCCACTGTCGCCGTTGGCTGCTCACTGGGGGTCTTAGCTTTTTCATGTCTTCTTATGTTGTTGATTTCTTGTCTTTTACTAATTACTAATTGTAAAAAAGCTGCTTTGTGACAACAACAGTTGTAAAAAGCTACACAATTACATTTGATTCGAAGATACCGGAATCCTCAATCCCTGCATCAGTAGCCGTTCAATTTTAGGGGCTTTATGTAGCCTTCACCCCAACAGTGCTGGCAGCATTGTGTAACAGAGGGAATCCTGAGAAGCGGAAACGACTGAGTTGAGGAGAAAACTGGAGGAAAAAAAGACTCTAAACCTAAACCCAACACCCGTACTCTTAAAAATATAGGTGCTTTAAATGGATCCTTGTGAGGGATGCCATAGAAGAACCACTTTTAGTTTCCTTAAAGAACCAAGTTTGTAATTGAGACATTCAGTAAATGGCTTAAATAATCCAAGTGGTTCCAAAGTGTACTCACGACTCCCAGGTCATAGTGGTAGTGCACTGGACCACTAGGTAGCGCTGAGCCACTATGCTTATTTTTTTTTCACAAATTGAACTGATCAATTTTTATAATTTTATATGAGCATTTATTTAAAGCATTTTAAAAAAATTAAATCATATTTCTCTCTGGTGGTGCAAAAAAGAATATATTTAATTTATAATAATAGCAATTTTTCATAAAATTCATTTAGTACTGAAGTAATTCCAACATGGATTTATAGTCTAGGGACATACAAAAAATCCCCTAATTAAAGAATCACCCATTTTCAGATGTTGTAAGTCAACCCAAACCTACAGTGATGGCTTATAAATAAAGAGTGACTGAAAGTGAATGCAGTTCCAACGTTGTCTCCGGAGTCCAATTTCCCCTGGCTTGTGCTGTCAAGCATGACACACGAGGGCCTTAAAAGCTTCAGGTTAGGACGATCTTGAGCTCATGCGTGGGAGCGAAAGTTTCTAGCCCTGGATACCGGTCAGTGTGTCGGCTAAGCTATGGCTGAATCATTATTAGGCATCGGTTTTGGGATGTGAGGTCACTCTACTCTGCTTCGCTCCTCCAGGGACATGAAGGTCAGTTCAGGCAAACCCGAAAAGTCACAAACGACTCTCTCACTCTCCCTGTGCTTCTTTCTCACTCACCTTGTGTTCTCTTCTACCTCTTCCTCTCACTTTCTCTGTCTCTTCACTCACCTCAGTGTCTCTCCGTCTGTGTCTCGGCATGTCTGTTTGTCCGTGTGAATGACTACGCGAGAGGCAGAAGAAGAAGAAGAAGAAGACGGCCAACCTGAGCGCTCAAATCCTTGCATTTTAAACGGTCATTTGCTAATCTGACATCATTGCATCGATGCACTTTATTAGCAAGGACACAGGCCCTATTATGCCCCTACAGCCAGAACTGGCTGGGCTGGAGTGCTTGATGCTAGAACATCTTTTAAAGTTGGTCCACAGGTGATGTTGCTTCATTCCTGCACCTGCAAAAACAGAATCCGCACTCCAAACAAGGATATCCATCCGAATTATGCAAATCAGCTGGATACTCTTAGCATTACATAGCCTTTTGTGAGGGCCAGGTTATTGCACTTGAAGTCTTAAGAGGCATAAGACCAGAAGAATTTGTATTTTTTTTACTCAGGAGCCACTAGTTGAAAAAGTAACTACAGTGGACACTTCACCAGGACATTCCCAGAAGCTGGGCTGGGTGCTGGACAAGGTTCTAGCATTCCAGAAGCTAGCAGAAACAATGAGAAAGCACTTATTTCACATAGAAAAATTAATTTCACAGGTTCACAGGGTATTCCACCATGAACCAGTAGCCTGGTCCGTTAATCACCAGGTACTATACACTCTACAAAACTGGCAACAACATTTCGTTCATCTGATTTGGGATATTAAGCTAAGAAAATCTGAATAAATTAGCACGAACAAGCAAAAAAACAGGCCCTGATATTGTACCAAGAAGATTCTCTACGTTTCCTGACCAAGCAATTTTGTACTACATGCTGTAGCTGGTTGATTCAGGACTTGACAAATAATAATCCACCTGTTTTAGCAATGCTTCCTCTGATAAATGCAAAGCCTGTCACCGCCTCCAATATGTCAACATGCAGCCAACATGCTCGGTGCAAAGCACCGGATCCCCAGCTCCACCACATAAGCTAACATACGCCTGTGCCGATCAACACCACACCTGAGCGCCATCTACCCACCCAGAGAGAGCATGGCCAGTTGTGCTCTCTCAGACTCCGGTCACTGATGGCAAAGCGGCATGGCTCAGGATTCAAACTCACAACACTCAGGTCATAGTGGTGGCGCATTGGACCGCCGAGCCACTGTGGGCTCTTTGCAGATGTGAACTACGGCACACAGATGGACGCTACGGGGCTTCTCAGCTTTGCACACCAGGGGCTTTGAACAGGGCTCCCATGTGCAGTTCTTAAAACCTTCGTGATGTTTATGGCACGTCTTATTCTGTGAGCTTATTGGCTGGTTGCAAAGACCCCGAGTACTGCCTGTAGAACTGGATTTCTCCTATTATCTGGTTACTCAAGCGCATATAAATACATCAATCAACCCCACCACGTGGGAGACTGGGGTTCGATTCCCAGTCTGGGTGCTGCGCTACACCAATAAGAGTCCTTGGGCAAGACTCCTAACACTACACTGTCCCGCCTCTGTAATACGAGTAACATTGTAAGTAGCTCTGGATAAGAGCTTCTGCTAAATGCCATAAATGTAAATGTAAGGGCCTTGCTCAAGGTGCAGCTTGCCGAGCCTTGGTATTAAACCCACAACCCTGTCATCAATAGCCCAGAGCTCTTACCGCTGAGCCCCTACAGATAAAGCACATATTCTGATGGCAACTTTTTTAAAGTATTTGGACACAGGGATGTACGGAAATTCAGGAACACCCATCAGGAGATTGTGAGTTTGAGCCTCAGCTCTGCCACATGCATTCATATCTGGGAGCCCAAGAGTAAGCACTGCTTGGTGGTGGACAATATGCTCTCATATAGTTTCAAACATACAGTGAGAACTTTGAGAGTTTTTGGAGTCCTGAAGGTGAGGTAACTCAAAGCCAGCTGTGTGACAAGATGACTCACAATTTGAAGTCGTGCCGACATCAAACGACACTCCACTGGGATCTGAACAGGGGTCAAACAAGAGGACTAGGATGTCACTCGTTGAACTATTACTCATCTGCCCTATTTGCATGTACGTATGCATCTCAGCACAGTGTCAATAACGTCATTTCTAATAAGGTGACGTTCTCTTCACCTCCCTCTCAGTTAGATTTGGAGTTTGGGGTCAATTGGAGGCAGAGCGAGGCAGAGCGATGACGATAACTGTCTACCTGCTTGGATCAGCATGCTATTTTTCTATTTTAACTTCATCAGTCTGCAGGACTTGCTTCCAAAGTACATCAGGGCTTGATTAGATGTTCCTACATCTGATGCTGAATTATGTGGTGGGGACAAAGGAATTTGTTTCTTCTGATGACTCTATCTTCTTCAGCTTTGATGTGTCTACTGTTTACCTGCTTGCATCAACGTCAGGAGATTGTGGGTTCAAGTTCCTCAGCTGTGCTACATCCATAACCTTCAATGATGGCCAGATGTGTGCAGGTATTGCTGCACGGTAGAACAGTGCATCACCACTCTAGACTCTGCTAAATCGTCAAGAAGGTCTTTTGCAGGCAAACAGGGGTCTTTGATGTGTCTACTGTTTACCTGCTTGCATCAACGTCAGAAGCTTGTGGGTTCAAGTTCCTCAGCTGTGCTACATGCATCCATAACCTTCAGAGGCGGCCATATTTGTGGAGTTATTGCTGCACAGTAGAACAGTGCACCAACTTTCTAGAATTTGCTAAATCTCAAAAAGGTCTTTTGTAGTAAAACAAGGGGGCTTTGATGTGTCTACTGTCTACCTGTTTGCATCAATGTCAGGAGATGGTGGGTTCAAGTTCCTCAGCTGTGCTACATCCATAACCTTTAATGATGGCCAAATGTGTGGAGGTATTGCTGCACAGTAGAACAGTGCACCAACTTTCCAGAATCTGTAAAATTGTCAAGAAGGTATTTCGCCGTCAGACAGGGGGCTTTGATGACTCTACCGTCACCCATGTTTGTATCAATGTCAAGAGATGGTGGGTTCAAGTTCCTCAGCTGTGCTACATGCATCAATAACCTTTAATGAACATCATATTTGTGCAGGTATTGCTGCACAGTAGAACAGTTCTAGAGTCTGCTAAATCATCAAGAAGGTATTTTGCAGGCAAACAGGGGGCTTTGATGTGTCTACTGTTTACCTGCTTGCATCAATGTCAGGAGATTGTGGGTTCAAATTCCTTAGCTGTGCTACATCCAATCATAATGGAAATAACTTTCCATATAGGGTCATATTTGTGCAGGTATTGCTGCATAGTAGAACAGTGCACCTAGACAAGTTCCTCAACTGTGCTACATGCATCTATAA
Source organism: Salminus brasiliensis (assembly GCF_030463535.1). Classification (NCBI taxonomy): domain Eukaryota; kingdom Metazoa; phylum Chordata; class Actinopteri; order Characiformes; family Bryconidae; genus Salminus; species Salminus brasiliensis. The sequence continues at coordinate 5,672,701 of NC_132878.1, read as the reverse complement.
CCTTCAGAGACGGCCATATTTGTGCAGGTATTGCTGCACAGTAGAACAGTGCACCAACTTTCTAGAATCTGTTAAATCGTCAAGAAGGTATTTTGCCTTCAAACAGGGGACTTTGATGTGTCTACTGTTTACCAGCTTGCATCAATGTCAGGAGATTGTGGGTTCAAGTTCCTCAGCTGTGCTACATCCATAACCTTCAATGGTGGCCAGATGTGTGCAGGTGTTGCTGCACAGTAGAACAGTGCATCACCACTGTAGACTCTGCAAAATCTTCATGAAGATCTTTTGCCGCCAAACAGAGGGCTTTGATGAGTCTACCGTCTATCTGCTCACATCAACGTCAGAAGCTTGTGGGTTCAAGTTCCTCAGCTGTGCCACATCTATCCGTAACTTGGAGCCCAGGAGCAAGCGATGCTTGTAATTATTTTATTGCAGCAATATTTAACATTCAGTATTTTTCATTTTTAAAAATGTAGACCTTTAAAAAGGTTTGAGCTGGATGAACTTTGCTGTCTTCGAGGTGAGTTAACTCAGAACCTGCCTTGCTGACATCAACCGATACTACCGGATCGGAACAGGGGGCAAAAAAAGAGGACCAGGATGTCACTCTTTGAACTTTTACTCATTTGCCTAATTTGCATGTACGTATGCATCCTGGCAGAGTGCTAAAGACGTCACTCCTAATGAGGGACGGTCTCTTCGTCTCCCTCTCGGCTAGATGGAGAGCTTTGGGTCGATTGGAGACAGATTAGGAATGGCAAATACGTCCGAATGTGAATCCCCACGACGTCTACTAGTCTTTGCTCTTTTTTTCGTGGAGCCTTGTACTTTGGCCCATATTCGTCTGTCATACGAGTTAATTGGCCACTGGTCTCCTGTCATTATGTTCTGTTCGGCTAAAATACCAAACCCAGTGACCTCCTCTGACGCCGAATTGAAGTGGACTGGGCATTACATCACTGCCTGTGTGGCATTTGGTTCTAAGACTAGCAAGCGCAATGAATTCTGCCGGCAATTGGAAATAGGCTTTCTGGTCATTACGCCGTCGTCTGCGATGTACTTGAAACCGATAGACGTACCCTTAACACAAATGTGCCCGAGTGTGGCATGTGTGTATGTATTTGAAAGAGAGAGAGAAAAAGAGAGAGAGAGAGTAAGAGTATGTGTGTGCGAGATCCCTGTCTTGGCGCCCTGCCTGCTCTCCAATCTGCTGATGGCTCTGCTCGTGACGCCGGCAGAAGCAGTAGCCATTTTTAGCGATGAGGTCATCCTTAATTAAGCAAACAAAGGCGGGCAGCCGAGCCACTCCAATTCGTTATCTGCACTCATCCTCAAGGACGGCCTTTTATCTCCTTCTAATTGAATCTCGCTCCAGAGCCGGCCTTATCGGCAAGCATCGCCACTCCAGGATCCACTCCAAAGCAGCGCTGGGATTGTTACATAAACAAAAGGAGCACCCCCCCCCCCCCCCCCCTTATTCACGCACCCTCGGGGGGTGTGGGCGACCCCTAATGTGGGATGGACGTAGGTAGGAAGGGGGGCGGCAGTGGGTCAGGGGGGTTGGTGGACAGCGATGGATCTCCGATAAGCCAGAAGATGAAGATGAAATGGAGACGAGAATAAAAAGATCAAATGCCTCTCGCGCTCTCGCCGCTCTCGCTGTCACACAGCAGGACTGTGCAATGACATCATCGGCATGTGTTGGAGGGGGGTGAGCTGGAGTGAGCGCATTCTCTCTCTCTCTCTCTCTCTCTCTCTCTCTCTCTCACTCTCTCCCTCAGTCTGGATGTCTCTCTGCCCCTGTGCAGGCTTTCCCTCTCTCCCCACTTCTTCCTCTCTCTCTCTCTCTCTCTCTCTCTTTTCTTTCTCACTATTTCTCTCTCCTCACTTTTCCCTTTCATTAATTGTATCTCTCTCGCCCTCTCTCACACTTTTGCTTACTCTCTCTGTCTTTCTCTCTCTCTCTCCCCCCACTTTTTCCCTTTTAAATGTCTCTCTCCCATTTCTTTCCTTCTCTCTCTCTCTCTCTCTCTCTCTCTCTCGCTCTCTCTCTCTCTCTCTCTCTCTCTCTCGTTTGCCATCTCTCTCTTTTTTCTTTCCCTTTCACTTATTCTCTCTCTTCTCATTCTCTCTCTCTCTCTCTCTCTCTCTCTCTCTCTGTCTTTCTCTCTCTCTCTCCCCCCACTTTTTCCCTTTTAAATGTCTCTCTCCCATTTCTTTCCTTCTCTCTCTCTCTCTCTCTCTCTCTCTCCCCCCCACTTCTTTCCAATGTCTCTCTCACGTTTCTTTCTCTCTCTCTCTCTCTCTCTCTCTCTCTCTCTTTCTCTCTCTCTCTCCTCCTCCTCCTCCTCCTCCTCCTCTCCCCCTCACTCCGTTCTCCTTAGCTAACCCTGCCTTCCATCATGTGTCTTGTGGAGAAACAGCAGGCCGGCTATGACACCCTTTCTCATCCTTAATTAGCGGACGTGGGAGAGGAGCGCCGCCGTCTCCAGACAGTCCGTCTGACCTATAGAGGGGATAATAGCCCGTCCAGCTCCAGACACGGCCGACCGCGGCAGACCTTATAAATCCCTGCTACAACTGGAGGCAGCAGCAGTAGCGTCGGCCACGTGAGGCTGCTGGGCCGTTTAGGGCGCTACGAGCTGCTATGCATTATGCATCCTTCATAAACGCTGCGTTTGGGTTTCACCTGCTACGTAGCTCAGCGACATACAAGTTTTATGTGCTCGACCCCGAAGATTCAAACTGTTGAATCCGTGGGGGAATGCATGATTCAGTGCCTGTGAGATGGCAGGAGAACTGGGAATATGAATGGACAAGTTCTCCCTTACCTTAAATGTGGCCGACCGGCCAACTGTGGGGAGGTGTTCAGAGACATGTAATAGACTTGAGTCATTCTATGAAACAGGTGCGTTTTGCGTCCACAAACAGTTTGGTAGGAAAAGAATTACCAAATTGTTTCCAATATGTATATAATATGTTTAAAATATATGAAAAAATACTATTTCTTAAAGATCACAATTATATATTTTTTTAATTTTCGTTACTACAAGTTCATCTCCATATATTCATATTGACCAGCATAACATTTGTCTAAAATACCTAAAATATAATCAAATAAGTGATACTTTTAATTACATTTAATTACATTTAATTTAAATACATTTTCAGGATTATATGTGTCCCTGTTTACACAATATATATGTATCGATGTACTTAAAATAACCCATTTATTCATTTATAAACCTTAGTTTTGAAAATTTCATGTATCCCTCAGTTTGACTAACCACCCCGTCACACTAACTTTTGTCTATAAACAAAAGGCAACTTCAGACTTTCCTAAACATTGTATAATTGCTGCTCGTTCATGTACGACAGGCCTACGTCAAGATCAAACAAAATACCTAGAAAAGTCTTTTAATTACTTGCAGTAGGTCAAGAAATTGACCACATTAAGACCTGTGACCATTTTAGAAAGAAATTTACCACCCCGTCACATTTTACATTTTATAGTGAACATGGCTCCCATTTCTGAATGAAAAGCATGACTTGAATGGCAAGGGACTGAATAGGATTTTTTTTTTTTTTTTGGAAAAGGGGCATTTGTGTCTGCTCTTGATGAATATTATACAAATTGCAGTATGAATATAGCATCATATGGTTCCCATAGAATAATTCACCAATTACATGTGATTTCTTTAACTTATATGAGGCAATATTAGCCTCATACCCCAAAACAACAACACTTGAGTGGTTGACGATATCTGAGATGGACAAGTCTGACCTCCTGGACCTAACCATCAAACCTTCCTGTCCTCACTTTTGTAACACAGCATCTCACATTTTAGTCACTAATTAAAAGTAATAAAGTAATAAATGAACAATGACTTTAGGGTTCGAGGGGTTGGACTGTATCCAGCACATTTGAACCTAGCACTAAGCAATAACCAGGTCCAGGCTCCCGGTTAGTGATATCCAAGCAGAAGCACTAAAGCAAGCCCACTTTCTCTAGCCCTACAGCAGCTCAGCTCAGCGAGCCGTGCCTCTGCATGCGGATGCCATCTAGAGGCTTTTCTAGCAGGTGACTGGGATACAGAACTGAATCACGAGTCTCCTCTGCAAGACCGGACGAGGCTGCATGCTCTGTAGGATGCAAATAGAAGCAACAGAATTTTGGGATGGGTGAGATGAATGGTATCTGGTCAAGTGAGGCCAGCTTAAATATAGGGACTATATCTAATGCTTCTCGTTATGAGAGTGCCATAAGAATTTATCCAGGTTAATCCACTTATTTCTAGACATTTTCCATTTTTTATTCCAAATAAAGGCCTTTTTTTAGCTTTTAAGTCAGGCCGACCTAAACTGACGCAGTAACTGATTCCAGAGAGTTTCTTGAGTTAACTCTACTAACTTAGTCAAAAGTTCTCCCAACTCACATTGTTTTACTTCTGCATCTCAGTTTGGTCAACAGAACATATTGAGTTCAGCCTCAAAATCATCAGTAAATGAGCTCCAGCTGAACCTGATTAAATACTGTGTAAGATAAAGTTTCGTCTGTGGCTCCGCCCCCTCAGTTTGTTTACTATTTAGTCCCATCTGAAAGTTTGAACGCCCAAAATCACACGACTTCCCCAGACTAGGAGGCTTTAGACAATTGAGCGCTGAGCCCTTGCTGGGATTCAAACTTATGGGAATGTCCTCATACTTAATGAGCAGCAGTTAGACCGTAGGGCCGGTCTAGAGCTGTGAAATTACACCACATACAAACACAGTTCTAAGTAAATTTACCTTCCCTTCTTTCTCAGGCACAGAAATGTAAACAGCTTCACAGCTCTAGAGGGAGCGACTGTCTAACTGCCTGCTTGTCAAGAGACTTAGGACTTCACAGTCCTTCACGGTCGGGATGGCCTCCCTTCATGTGATAGGGGGAGTTCTAACCTGCAGATGGGAATGAACAGTAAACAGACTGAGGGGGCGGAGCCACAGACTAAACATCTTATGCAGTATTTAATCAGTTGTAGCTGAAACTAGTTTACTGATGTTTTTGAGGCTAGACTCAGCGTGTACTGCTGAATAAACTGAGATGCAGAAGTGGGACTACTGACTAAACTATAGGCCGAAAGTGGTATTACAAGCGTCTATTACCAGAGAATACCCGAACCAGTTTGTTCAGAAGTCCCTGTAGTTACTTAGTAATACTCAGTAATTTAGTGTGTAATAAGCCTTTCTGCAAGGGGGTCAACTGAACGAATGCTTGGTATTCCTAAAAACACCTAAAACGTGACCAACTAAGTGTTATTTTTATTGATTTTATTAAATTTATTTATCAGTATTATGTGTGTCCCTGATTACAAAAGATATATGTACTGATGTACTTAAAATAACCTATTTATTTATTTATTTATAAACCTTATTTTTGGAAAATTCATGTAAATTCAGTTTGACTTACCACCCCGTTACACTAACGTTTGTCTATAAACAAAAGGCAAGTTCGGACATTCCTAAACATTGTATATTTGCTGCTCTTATGTAAGACAGGCCTCCGTCAAGCTCAACCACAATGCCTAGAACATTTTTTTATTACCAGCATAAGCGAAGTGGGACTACTGACTAAACCAAGTTGGGTTAACCCCTTAAACAGCCTATAGGCTGAATGTGGTATTACAAGCGTCTATTACTAGAGAATAGTCCCACCAGCTTGTTGAGAAGTCCCTGCAGTTACTGAGTAATACATCTTAAGTGTGTAATAAGCCTCTCTGTGGTAAGGAGCCAACTCATCGAATGCTGCAAATACTGAAAAGTATTACTCAGGATTACATAAGATGAAATAACGTGTCTGTTAGTCTATCATGAGTTTCTTAGTATTCCTAAAAATACCTAAAATTATACCAAATATGTGCTATTTTTATAAATTTTATTTTATTTAATTATCAGTATTGTGTGTGTCCCTGTTTACAAAATATATATGTATTGATGTACTTAAAATAACCTATTTATTTATTCATTTATGCACCTTATTTTTGGACAATTTGTCTAAATTCAGTTTGACTTACCACCCCGTCACACTAACTTTTGTCTATAAACAAAACGCAAGTTCAGACATTCCTATCAGGAGTTTCTTAGTATTCCTCAATGCCTGGTCATTTGCTCCTAGCAGAGCAGGAGTGGTCTGGTGGAGACAGAGCCTCTCCGGTTCATTTAAGGTGAAGTTATCACCTTAAAAGCCTAGAAACCCTTGCAGGACGAGTGTAAATATGGAGTATAGATTGTAAATACATTATGAGGAGCAGTTTATGACTAACCTTTGGGTTGGGGGACCAGCATCATTGCTGGGAATCGATCTTTATGCACGAAATTGTTCACCAAATAGCACATTGTAAAGTTGTTTATAGACGGATGAACTAGAACATTCTCCGTGCCCAGCATTGGTCAGAACAAAGCTAAACATTTTATTTAGTTTAATTAGTAAATGCAAAACATATTTGTGGGCACTGACTCAATTGCCTTAGGTGAGCTCTGTGGTTGGTTGTGAAATTTCCGAAATATCATGATGCGTGTGGGGTAAGAGAGAAAAAGAGAGAGAGCGGGAGAGCGAGAGAGTGAGTAAGCGAGAGAGGGAGAGAGAGAGGGAGGGAGGAGACTGAGGTTTGCCAGCATAGGAGATTACGTTCACTTTTAAAACCATGCATGATTCTTTGGCCAAACACAAAGATTAGACTCTCAGCAGAAGTTCTGGGCCGCCGCTCGCAGCCTTGTGACCTCCGCTGGCCTGTTTCCCTCAGAAGTGTACTGCAGATCAGGGGTGCGAGCCAAGGGGACGAAACCTGAGCTCAGTGTTTACTTTGCAATTATCCATTCAGCTCTTTGAGAAGCTCGACAAGTCTCCCTCACTTCTCTGAAGCAGAAACGGTAGCTTTCAATGCTATTTTTCTCACAAACATGATGCAGGACTTACTGGAGGCCTAGAGGAGTCGTTTTCGAGCCTCACGCAGGTCCGTGTAACTGTGATCGGCGGGGTAAGGGGGTGTGGCTGGAGGTAGCACATGTGGAGTCATAAAGAAGTGGGTGGTCTATCAAATAGGACAGTGATACAAGATGACTCACATTGAGAAGATTTTTTAAAGCAGCATTAATTGGATTGCTCCTGTGCTCCCCCTACAGTTGGGGAGGGTTTGTGGACAGCTATGCACCAGGGTAACTGTACACAACCGGTTCATAACACGGTTTGGACCCCACAAATTCAAACCTCTCTGAGGACGTCAGTATAACCTGTTGTGTTTTAAATTGTAGCACGTTTGATGTGTTTACACACACACACACACACACACACCCTACGACTGTCCAGTAATGCAAATACAAAAGAAATTCATGGGCAAAACTTCACATATCACATTCTACTGTGGTTACATTCTGGGCTAGGATTCGTTTTATGTAGTAGATTAAGTTTAGGTTAGAATTAGGTTAGAATAGGTTTAGATTGAGGTGTAGGTTAGGCTACGTTGAGGTTGAGGTGAAGGTTAGGTTAAGTTTAGGTTAGGTTAAGTTTAGTTTGAGGTTTAGGTTGAGGTGTAGGTTAGGTTAAGTTTAGGTTTAGATTAAGGTGTAAGTTAGGTTAAGTTGAGGCTGAGGTGAAGGTTAGGTTAAGTTTAGGTTAGGTTAAGTTTAATTTGAGGTTTAGATTAAGGTGTAGGTTAGGTTAAGTTAAGGTTGAGGTGAAGGTTAGGTTAAGTTGAGGTTAAGTGTAGGTTGAGGTTTAGATTAAGTTGTAGGTTAGGTTAAGTTGAGGCTGAGGTGAAGGTTAGGTTAAGTTTAGGTTGAGGTGAAGGTTAGAATAAGATTTAGTTTGAGGTGTAGGTTAGGCTGAGGTTTAGATTGAGGTGTAGGTTGGGTTATGTTTAGTTTTAGGTTTAGGTTGAGGTTTAGGTTAGGTTAAGTTTAGATTGAGGTTTAGGTTAGGTTAAGTTTAGATTGAGGTGTAGTTTAGGTTGAGTTTTAGATTGAGGTGTAGTTTAGGTGGAGTTTTAGATTGAGGTGTAGGTTGGGTTATGTTTAGTTTTAGGTTTAGGTTGAGGTGTAGGTTAGGTTAAGTTTAGATTGAGGTGAAAGTTAGGTTGAGTTTAAGTTGAGGTGTTGGTTAGGTTAAGTTTAGGTTGAGGTGTAGGTTAGGTTAAGTGTAGGTTAGGTTAAGCTTAGGTTGAGGTTTAGATTGAGGTGAAGGTTAGGTTAAGTGTAGGTTAGGTTAAGTTTAGGTTGAGGTGTAGGTTAGGTAAAGTGTAGGTTAGGTTAAGTTTAGGTTGAGGTTTAGGTTAGGTTAAGTTTAGGTTGAGGTGTGGGTTAGGTTAAGTTTAGGTTGAGGTGTAGGTTAGGTAAAGTGTAGGTTAGGTTAAGTTTAGGTTGAGGTTCAGGTTAGGTTAAGTTTAGGTTGAGGTGTGGGTTAGGTTAAGTTTAGGTTGAGGTGTAGGTTAGGTAAAGTGTAGGTTAGGTTAGGTTAAGTTTAGGTTGAGGTGTGGGTTAGGTTAAGTTTAGGTTGAGGTGTGGGTTAGGTTAAGTTTAGGTTGAGGTGTAGGTTAGGTAAAGTGTAGGTTAGGTTAAGTTTAGGTTGAGGTTTAGGTTAGGTTATGTTTAGTTTTAGGTTTAGGTTTAGGTTAGGTTAAGTTTATGTTAAGGTTTACATTGAGGTGTAGGTTGGGTTACATTTAGGTTGAGGTTTAGGTTGAGGTAAAGATTAGGTTCAGGTTTAGATTGAGGTAAAGGTTAGGTTAAGTTTAGGTTGAGGTGAAGGTTAGGTTCAGGTTTAGGTTGAGGTGAAGGTTAGGTTAAGTTTAGGTTGAGGTTTAGGTTGAGGTGAAGGTTAGGTTACTCGTGTCTGGGAGCGAAGTCGAACGACTTGTGTTGGGAGGAACAGAATAAAGAAATGAGAGACAGGTTCTGCTATGTTTGGACTCCAGCTGATCAGTTGGGTTTAGATATGTTAGCCCCATCACAGACCGTGTTCCAGCTTATTGAGGCTCAAATCTCACAGGTTTAGAGGATAAAGCCTCATATCTGAGAGCACAGAGTCAAGAGAATGGTCTTAGCAGTGTTTTCCACTGTTTTCAGGCTCATTTAGTCGACTGGCTCATCCAGGTTTGCTTGCTCTGTCTTTCATTTAAACTCTGTGTCGCTAAACTTCAATAACAACTATGGTGGGCTTTTTTCCCACCTGTTATTATTATTATTATTATTATTATTATTATTATTATTATTTTTAGAGCGTGACATCACCAATCAGTGAGCATCCACAGCGCCCCCATCCTGTGGCTCTCTTAAATGCACATGTCCAAATGAGCTTAATTTGAAATACCGCTTTAGTTTTAAGACTTAAAGCCCAAGCCTAGTTACAACTTGCTTATTGATGACTTATTTGAGATGTTTGGCCTAATTACTGACCAGTAATAAACACATTTACCCATTCATAGACCCTTTATAGGGGTAGTGGTATTATAAAGAGGTACCACAGTGTGTTATAAAGCACATGGGTAGGTCTACACTCTACAACAAATAATGGTGGTTCAATAGAGAAGCATGTTTAATATGTAAAGAGTATAAAGAACCTATAAATTGGTAAAGTACCTTTACATCAAGGCTCATCAGACCTCTAAAAGGCTCTCCGCACTCACACACCCCTATTACAAACATGCTAGTAGGCCCAAACTAAAGAGGCAAGCTTCAGGAACCAATCAGGTCTTGATTGACCGGCTGAATTTGAGGTAAAGGTACATTTCAGCACATTTGATTCGACAGAAGCAAAATTCAAACAATTCACTGCTTCCAAACAACTCATAAAGCTGTCATTTCGTCTTCATCAGCTGATAAAGCTACAAGATCTGACCACCACCTCATCAACCAAACAGCACACATTTCGCTTACTGCTGTCTCCTACAGATTTGACTCCATAAATCTGACGATGGTCAGATCAGAGCGGTCTCTGTGGAGACTGAAGCAGGTCCAAGGAAAACAACGAGACACAGCTTGTAGAACTTATCGGTCTGGACCGACCTGGGCCGCGATTCCGGAGCGGAGAGGAGCATGACTGATGGCATGCCAATGAAACTCCTGGCTTTTAAATGGCAGGATTTATGAACTGGTGACTAGGCCACTGCCCAACCACATCAAAGACACATCACGGTTCCGCTGCCACCCTGACCTGCCCTGAGATATTTGTGAGCGGGATGGGAATAGTCTGATTCAAGCTCCATTCCCCAGCTGTACACCACAGTCTTGTCCATTCCGTGTCCATCTTTTCCATCCTTGGCCAGCCTTTATGGTATTTGAGGACGTACGCTCTTAAAATAAAGACACCAAAAGGAGAACCATGAGGAACCGATCAAAGGTTTATTAAAAAAAAGTTTCAGTTTCATTCAGAGGTAAACTCTATGGACAAAAGTATTGGGACAATTGCTTATTCATTGTTTCTTCTGAAATCTGAAATTTAATTGCGATAAGAGCTTTAGTGAGGTCAGGATGTTGAATGATCACCACCCCACCTCATCCCAAAAGTATTAGATGGAGCACCATCCATCATTCCAGAGAACACAGTTCTCCCACTGCTCCACAGCTCAATGCTGGGGGTCTTTATACCCCTCTATAGCCCACGCCTGGCGTTAGGCAGCAGCATGGTGCCAATAGGTTCATGTTTACTATCTGCTCCAGAGAGTCCTATTCTATTGGTAGTACTTCTCTACAGGAACTAGACAATCTATGTATGCATGTGTGCATTTGCACATATGCGTCAGCAATGGATGCAACTAGAAGCATTCATTAGAAATGAAATAAACGCATTCATTAGAAAGGGTGTCCACAAGTATTTGGACATATAATTTATCAAGAGTTGTTCGTAGAGCTGAAGTTTGGTGGCATTTTTCAGAAGTTTTAAGTGCTTTCATGAAGCACGGATGATTTTCCCCTACAAAACATTTTTGCAGCCTCAAAAAATAACATCTGCTGAGCTCCAAACGCTACGTCAGCTACCCTGAATGTCCGTAACGCAAAATCCGCAGAGTTCAATACCGCCAGCACGGCGCAATCCTGCCACAAAACTGCAGATAAACTGCGGGGGATATAAAACGGACTCCATTTTGAAGTGCACAAAATCTTGGCCGCCACAGCAAAGCTGATGTGAGGGCCAGCAGTCATGACTGCTCTGCTTTTGATTGTCTGCTGCTTTGAGGGAGTCCCTCCAAGTCCCCTCAGTAGTTATGAGCCACAAAACGGCCTGGGTTGAACTCCTGCTCTTCACATTTCTGTTGTCCTTTGACAGAAAGGGATCTGACATTAACATTAACATGTCCTCTGCAGAAATTAGGACACCACTGTGTCTTTTTGAACATATTTAAATATTTGGACATTTGGTTTTTATGGATCTTTAATAATGAAATTTATAGAAATGTAATTTTCTCATGAGGAAAAAGTTCAGAACATCAGCTACAGATGATCATCGATGGTTCGAGAGGATCCTGGAGGAGTCTGTCTTATATAAACCTTCTCTCGATTGATGGTTGAAGTGAGTGAGGGGTGAAGAAGATCACCTTCATGGCCAGATCCAGAGAGCTCTCTGAGGCCTTTAGAAAGAAGGTTGGAGATGCAGAGGACTCAGAAATCAGCCATTCCACTGTCCACTAAATCATTTCCAATGGAACATCTGACCAACAAGGCCAGATCAGACCGTCCTGGCAAGTTCTGCCCAAGATCAGACCACAAGATGGGTAAAGAAGTCTCCAACAGTCCTAAAATCTCATCACGGGACCTACAGGTAGCTCCTACCACAGTTGACATCAAAGTACAGCGTCGATCATTAGACTACAAAAAATAGGGGTGGAGAGAGCACAACCCGCACAACCGCTCATAAAGCGATGGTGGCTGATACACAGGCGTCTATAAGCTGGTGTGGTGGAGCTGGGGACCGGCATGTCGGTGACTCTGAGCATGCCGCTGCCTGGTGATGTGGCCCTGGCAGTTGGAAAAGAGGCGGTGGATGGCTTTGTATGTATCGGAGGAGACAGGTGTTAAGTCCTTACCCTCATTGTTAGGGGACGCTACGATTTGGTGGGTTAATTGGCAGGACCAAATTGGTGGGGGGGGGGTCTTTCCTATGTGTTCTCTGGCTAAATTTACTATTATAATTTTGTTGTTTTTTTTGGACAGCAAGAGACCAAGTTGGCCTTTTAAAAAGACCAGATATTCCAGCCACTGTCAGACCCAGCGTCTATCACTGGCCAGGCAATATGTCTCCCACTGCAAGAGACTGGAGAGAATTCCTTCCCTTAAATCTCCTCCCTGCCCAACTCCAACTTCATATCATCAGTGTTCATCCCAAATCCAGAGAACAATGGACGTATTTATTCTCACAGATCTCCTAAAATGAGGTCATTCATCCTCGCAGTTTATCATTTATGACAGATGAAGCACAAAACGTTTCCAAATTAGAATCTGTGACAGGACCTGTCAAGATCATCGGTCTCCTGATTACGGACATCATCCGGCGATCACAGCTCCCAAGTCTTCCAAGATGAAAAAGCATTGATTTGTGGTCGCTGTCAGTGCTTGAGGACGACAAACGCAGTAACAATAAAAGCAGCATGGAAATAAATGGACATGCTTGATCCTGATCGAGCCTTGATTCAATAGGAGATCTACAAATGCTGGAATGGAAACCTGTGCTTATCTTGGCATCGTGTTACAGTTACATTACATCACAGTCTTGATTTATTACACCCCCAATTTTACTCCCCAAAATGTACCAAAGGTGTGAAAAGTGTTCACACTCATTCCTCAGGTTGAAGTGAGTCTATGTTGCACCATGATCCTGGAGGAACGTTGTTTCGTTTCACTGTGTTACTCTGTATGTAGTTGAAATGACAATAAAACCCACTTGACTTGACTTGACTTGTTGCCCTCTCGAGAAAGCTCTAGTCAAAGCTGGTGAAGCAGGGTGGTAAATAATAATCATTAAATACTCTATACATGCACTGTATGACACCTTATGTAATGGACATGTTATGGTTAAGCTTCAGATCACATCTTTGGGTTGAGGTTAAAGGAATAGTTCGACCGGTCATGCTAATCTTGCTAAGAACTGAAAAATGAAAGTAAACAGTCATGATTAGCATTTCCTCAGATGATTGTTCATGCTAATTGGTGACTACTAGCATCCATTCGTCACTAGCAACATTAGCATGAATGGTTTTCATTTTAGGTCGATTTCTTTTAGGTCAGGGTCGCAGAAGAGGTGGCCTTGTGCATCCGCAGTGAGCTTCAAAACAAAGGGGTTCCAGATTTACAGCTAGCGTAGCGGCAAGCCAACTTCCTCTTCTTTTTTTTTTTTTCTTTGGCGAAAGTAGAGAGGACCCTTCATTTCTGGACTGGACATGATTGAAAGGGGCTCATGGGTAAGGAGAACGCGTGAGTCACTCGCCATCTGCCCCTTTCCTGACTGACACACCCCTGCCAGGAGGTGTCTTCATGCCCTGGCTACATTCATCAGCCCTCCTCTGGCGTAGACAAATTGTCCTGGACGATTTGTTCAGATGACTAAACCCGTCCACCTTTTCCCCTTTCTGACCTGCTTTATGAAGCTGTCCTTTATCCTCTGCCGGTGGCTCAGCAATGGCTAGCAGAGCGGGTAAGATAAGTCGGGCTTCTTAAGGTTAGGAATGGAGGAATTTTATTGTTTGACAAACAATGTTCTTGTATCTCTTCAAATAAATCAACAAATTAAAGAGGAAAATGATAATTGCTGAATGTTGAAACTTTCCTTTGATGTCTCAAGAAACGCTTGGAGATCAACTTATTAATAGCTCATTCATGATTCCTCTGCTTATATCCTTCCGTCTTGTTGCTGGTCAACATCTACCTTTAGCTACTCCAGGCAGAACCATTTTTGCTGGACTTCCTAGCGGACCGACCTAGAAAATGCAGTTTGGCTGACCTTGTTGAAACACCTAGAGGCCTCTTGTCTGCCTGTCATATTTAGCGACAAAGCTAACAAGTATGGCGGCTCGGCTCGACCCGACATCCCTCAAAATCCACGGAAGATGAGCGTCCAGGCTTTTTTCTGTCCTGCACTGAAGTGGTGGAACGAACTTCCCCTGGGTGTCCAACGCTCGCTGTCTTCAAACCCAGACCGAAGACCCTCCTCTTCTGAGAGTACTTGAGTAGTATCTAGGCTTAAAAGGCATCTTCAGATCCTAGTCTTTACAAACTAGATAAGTATATTTTCTGAGTAAACAGTGAAGTGTTTTTGGAAGTCGCACTGGAGAATAACATCTGTATGTAAAAGTAAGTATCTGAGCTGCAGAAAGGAGCTGTAATCTTAGGTAAGCTGAGGTTGGGTCTCTATAGTAAATAGAAAAAGGTGCGAAGACATACTGCGGCATTAATGGGTGTGCCAAAGTCCGAAGCGATAGCATGTCAACTTAAACATCACTACTGCAGCATTAGCAGAGCGCCGGCCAAGTGCCAAGCAATGCTAGCACATTGGTGTTAGCATTGCTACCATGGTGTTAGCATTGCTACAGTGCTGGTCGTCAAACAGCAGTGCTATCAGGTCGTTAGCAGCGCTACCGCTCCAGCCGCTGGCCCCACTCACCATCGCTACAGGGCGATCTGCAGGTCTCGCCCGGCAACACTATCACGCCGTTAGCCACAAGCCATGCTCATGAGTTCCTGGCCCCTTTACATTTAAAAAATAGTAAGTATGTGGTCTACATCTTAAGGCTAAAGGTAGTTATGAATGCATTCATTAGAATTGGTGCCCACAAATATTTGGACACATATTTGGACACTTTCATTCAACACTATGTCCCTGCATGGTCAAGCAGGAGATGTCCAGGCCATATCTGGCTTCAGAAAGGCCCCACTGCTGGCTGAATTGTTCCGGACAATTTATTCAGATGACTAAACCTGGCCGAGTCCAACTTTTCCTTTCTTTAACCTCTTTTATTAAACGCCTATCACCCAGAGTCTGACTCACGATCTATGACTTAAGGTGGCGAGGGTGGCAAGGAGGTCAGAGCCAATTAAGAGCCTTAAATCTTTCCCCCTTCCTTCCCCTCGTCCCTCTGGCTCCTGTAACCTTTTCTCTGAAACGACAGAGCTTAAGTGGGCTTGGCGGAATCACCAGAGCCATCAGTCACTGGACGCGTGTTTCCGACCAGCCTGGAGGGCTTTACAAAAGAAGACGTCATATAGAACAGTCATTTCCCAGAATTGGGAAATTGGATTTCTAAATTCGTCACGGTCATAAGATTAGGACGTCCACATCTGAATGATCGCAACCTTTTTACCTTTCACCACCAAGCCGGTCGGCAGTAATGAGAGTTAGTAGTTCCAGTAAGCCTACCTGTGTAGATTTCGGCCTCGGACGGGTCCTCGATGCGCTTGTGCTGGATGATGTAATCTGCCACTTTGTAGCCAATCAGAGGCTCCACGTCCACCCACTCCAGACCAACCACCGTGCTGGATGGCTCAAAGTGAGGAACCAACCTCAGGCTGCAGAGAAACAAGTTTGGGGTGTCTTTATTTATTCTATAAAACATGCAAAACTATTAACGTACACTGTATTAACGTTACTTTTCCCTAAAAGCAAAGTCTGAAGATCTGAAGGGCATCCCCTGGTCTCAGCAATCAAACGATTACCATGTAGGGAAGTCAAACTAATCCCTGCCGTGTACGGTAGACCAATGGCTTCTAGGCGCAATTATTAGACATGATCCACAGCTGCTGCAGACGAACTACCCTAGTTCATCTTTAATTAAATACTGTGTAAGATGTTTAGTCTGTGGCTCCACCCCCTCAACCTGTTCACTCACATCTACAGGTTAGAACTTCCCCCCGTCTATCACATGGAGGAGTCCTTCCTATTCTCAGACCCCTGACCATGGAGGGCTGTGGTGTTGATGGGATTTGACCTTATGATCTCCTGAGTCTCTTGACAAGCAGGCAGTTAGTCACTCCACTCTAGAGCTGTGAAGCTGTGTTCATTTCCGTGACCAATTTTCCTCCCCAGTTTTAGGTTTTAGCCAGTAATCCAACCCACTCATTAGCACTTGCTGCATTACCTGAAATCCTACCAACACTGGAAGGATGTGAGGACTCATGAGACATGCCTACTCCGACACATGCACAAAATGCCACTGCCTCAGATGCAAAGTCACAGGGCAACCAACACGCTTGGAGAAAGCGTGGGTACCCGGCTCTGATGCATCGGCTAGCAAACGCCCGTGCTGACCAGAATCATACTGAGATTATGTGAGAGAGAGAGAGATAGAGAGAAAGCACCATCTATCCACCCGGTGACAGCAAGACCAATTGTACTCTGTCAGGCTCTGGCTGCTGATATCAAGCATGAAGCAGAACTGTGTTTGTATGTAGTGTAATTTCACAGCTCTAGGGTGGCCCTATGGTCTAACTGCTGCTTCTAATCAAGTGCGAGGAGATTCCTATAAGTTCAAATCCCAGCAAGGGCTCAAAGCTTTCCCATCTGGGGACGTCATGTGATAATGGGTGTTATAACCTGCAGACAGATTGATGGGGCGGAGCCACAGATTAAACATCTTAACCTTTTGATTAGACGAAGTTGAGTTAACTCACTCAAACCTGGACGTCTGAAACCTGCTAGTCTCACGAAGGGTAATATCTGCTCGAGAACAGGAACGTTCTGTCCGTCTTCGTTCTGAAAGTCACTCATCTCCAGTCTTCATGACTCATGGCTTCATGACTCAAGGAGCTTCGGAGCGGAACGTTCCCGAACCTTCCCGGGGAAGGAATGGAACCGATAGACAGCAATTAAAGAGTGGCTGGGCGGAGGGGGGTGACTTACACTGGCTGCCTCAGGGGGCTGCAGTTGGGCAGGCCGTCTTTGCCGAAGGCGCTCAGGTCACAGCGGCACCAGTTGTCGATGACATCGCCTTTGCCGGCGCACCAATATGAGCTCATGGCGGCGCTCTTGAAGGCCTGCGAAAAGAAGGGAGGGAACGGAGCAGGTGAAAGAAATGCAATTATCTCCATCTCTTTGGCGGGAACGCGGTGAGTCATGTCCTGAGACGGTAGACTCCACTCTCCTCTCTCTCTCTCTCTCTCTCTCTCTCTCTCTCTCTCACTCTCTCGCTCTCTCACCTCCGTTCGAAAAGTGGTGCGGCTCTGCGAAGCCGGCCCGAGCGAGGGCATCTCTGGGCACTTCGCACAGACACTCACTGCCCTGTCTGCTTTTAATTGGAAACTGTGACATGAAAGGTCAGACTGTGGGACTGTAGGGGCTGTGAGAGGATATGCTGCTGCTGCTGGTGGTGGTGGTGTGTGTGTGTGTGTGTGTGTGTGTGTGTGTGTGTGTGTGGAGGAACATGCACCGTAGCATAGCAGACAAAGCTACAAGAAACACTGGCCTTAGGTGAACTAATTAAAGCTACTTGTGGGTTTCCAGCCTTGGTCCAGGATTACTCTGGCTCTGAATTTGTCTGCTGCAGTATACCGGTCCAATTAGTCCAAAAGTTTGTGGACACCCCAACAGTCTAATGAATACTTTCGACTACTTTACGTTGCACCCATTGCTGACAGAGATGTGTAAATGCACACACATCTTGTCTAGTCCCTGTGAAAAAAGTACTGCCAATAGAATAGGACTCCCTGGAGCAGTTAAACAACTTATCGGCACCATGCTGCCTAATGCCAGGCGTGGCGTAGAGGGGTATAAAGCCTCCGAGTACTGAGCTGTGGATGGTGCTCCATCCAGTACTTGGAGTTGGAGATGAAGTGGGAGTGGTAACGCTCTTGTCCCTGAATGCAATCAAACCCTCACAACAATGCTCCTCTAAAATCTAGCAGAAAGCCATCTTCCTCCAACGAAATCAGCATAACCTCTTTTAATACCCTTGATGAATTCTGAAATTCTAAAAGAGCAGATGTCCCAATATTTTTGTCCATGTAGTGTTCGAGCAGTCCTATATTATAGGCAGTATTTCTCTACAACAACCAGACATCTGCATTTGCACATCTGTCTCAGCAATGGCTGCAACTGAATGCATTCATTAGAAGGGGTGTCCGCAAACATTAGTCAGCTTCAGCCTCCTGCTCACCGCAGTCAAGAACCCCCCATACCCCCCCCCCCCCCATCAATGGGGTTTTCCCCCAGTCATCCGACAACCACCCCTTATTTACATCCAGGCAAATGCGTGTGAATGGCCTTGATGAATGAGAGGTTATTACAGTGGAGGAGGCCGGAGGGAGGCAGGGGAAGGGAAGGGGTGGGCTCTGTGATCCATCCATCGCAGTGTAATGACTTTCATGAGAGACGTCTGGCAGCCGGCTTGAGTGAAGGAGCAGGACAGGGGAAAGAAAGGGCGAGGGAGAAGGGCGATGGGGCACGAGGCAGAGTAGAGAAGGTGAAAGAACGTGGACTTAAAGACGACAAAACGACGACAACACCGACAACAACACCGACACCCGCGCGGCTTAACGTTCAAGACCACGCCGTGTGGCGCAACACAAACCGAGGCATGGTGGAACAGAGCAGCCTCCATGCCTCCGTAAATGAGAAACAGACAATCCGAAAACACAACAGGAAGAGCCGGGCCGGCGGCGTGCATGCCCATTCATAGGCAAAGCGAGCGAGAGGAGGAAAAGTGACTCTGTAATGGTCATAACCGCAGTCTTGCCTTTGCATCTACCACCATCAGATTCCTAGAAAAAAATCCCACTCCGAGACACGCTTGACTGCTCAACTGCACATGTGAAAAATACACAAAGCGATTATTGCCGTGTTTACGTTTGGCAAGTAATGCAAGCCAGTTTGGACTGAGTAAACAGGCGGCGTAATTGTCTGTGTATATGTATATATGCGTGTGTGTAAGTGTGTGTGCGTGTGTGTGTAAGAGTGTGAGTGTTTCTGCCGGTTTTGCTGCAGGGGAGACTGGGCAACCTTGCACACGCTCTTCCCTGGAAGGAAGTATGTTGATCTTCCATTAGACAGACTTGCGCAAAGATGCCAGTGGAAGATAGCGTTCAAAGGTTAGCTTAGGTGCTCATTAAAAAACCCAGCGTCCAGAGTCTGGAGAGCTGGATCTTCTAGTCTGAGGAGACTTCTTCCACTTTTAGGAGCACCAGCTGCTTTAACAGTGTAGGGCACAGTGGTTTCGCCCCGGATGACCAGCTATTCGACCACCTCGACCGTCAAAGACCAGCTAAATCCATCCGGTGAGAAATCCACTGTAAGAATTACAGTGTGTACCCAAAGGTGTCTGGCTTCCAGGGCCCAGATGATGTAATCAACTCGATCGTAGACAAAGGGAACTGGTCTAGACCAGTTCTAGTATGTTGACGGCAGTAACATCATATCTAATGGTCATTTTCCAAACTAACATGTTGGAACATCATCCAGTTAGGAGTATAAACCTTGTGTCGAGGCCCACCATCACCAGCTACCACTGCGCTGGTTAGCTTTAGTGTTAGCATTAGCTTTTTGGGTTATCTGAACCTTAGTGAACAATAATGCACCTAATTGTATTTAAAACACCCTGAGGTGTTGATCCTGGAACCCATGGCCAAAACTGTCTGGCTGCCAGTTGGGCTAACCATACAGGCCCCACATGTTAGGCATGTTAGCTGGAAGCTGGTCTAGTAGTTGTAGAGAAGTACTGCCAATAGAATAGGACTCTCTGGAACAGATAAACATGAACATACTGGCACAGTGCCGAATGCCAGGCATGGGCTAGAGGGGTATAAAGCCCCCCAGTAGCATTGAGCTGTGGAGCAGTGGAAGGACATTAAGATGAGAATGAGGTTGGGAGTTGATGATCCAACATCCTGACCAGACAAAGGCTCTTGTCCCTGAATGCAATCAAATCTTCACAGCAGTGCTCCTTCAAAATGTAGTGGAAAGCCTTCTTCGCTGGACAGCAGAGACAGTTACCAATACCATTGATTTTAGAAGAAACAATGAATGAGCAGGCGTCCCAATACTTTTGTCCATATAGTGTGGTTATGTTTTTCTTTTTTACCAGATTTTTTTCAGCAGTTTAGCTCCGCATCGCTTCTCTGTGTGGATATATCAGCCTCAAAGGCAGCAAAAATGACTCTGTGAAAATGAATTATGGCTGTTTATGCTACATAAGCCTACAGTAATATCATAAGTGCGCACCAGGGGTTAAAAAAAACAGGAAATATCTAATATATGTGCCATTTTCCCCCCCATGGACCATCGCTGAGCCAAGAAGCAAGACGTTTAGGAAAGTTTTAACCAGTTTGAGTCTCGGTGAGCAGACCCCTGACCTGTAAACGACACCATGTTTTGTAAGCCAGGCTTCAGAGAATCCCACTGCCACTAACAAGAACTGGGTGATCACGACCTTCCAGATGTATTTATCTTTCACTTATCTGTGTTGAGCCTATTAGTGTCCCTCGTCCCCGTCTGAAACCTGTAAACACTGGCCAGGCGTCCGGAGTGATTGATTCATCGAGTACGACCCCGAGAGCTGAGGGACCTCTGTGATGGGGTTGTTCCTATCACTCAGGTTAATGTAGAACGGGAAATGTGCCCTGCTTCTAGGAACCTCTCCAAAGCGTCTTCCAGGAAGCGAGACCTTCGGCTGAACCCAAAGTTCACGAGGGGATACGGGAGACACTGATGCTGAAGTGACTTCACCGGAGGAGGCTATAAGCCAGTGGTCAGCACTTATGAGCTCTTGGGCTTTTTGGTGCCCATGATACAGCATTATCTGTTGTCTCTATGGGAACAAAACCTAAGAAACCTCTAAAATGGTTCTTTTACACAAGTAATTTACTTGTATTAATAATCAATAAATGAATAGTTCAATAAATTGTTGGCTGAATTTACATTTACGGCATTTAGCAGACGTTCTTATCCAAAAGTGCTTCACCATTTACTCAAGAAGAACCTCAGCAAGGTTAAATAGACTAATAACTCAAAGATCCTCTAATCTTAGACTCTACTAAACACAAGTTAATATGGAGACCATAATACTCTTCTCTTAACCTGAGTACTCTCAGAAGAGGAGGGTCTTTAGTCTGGGTTTGAAGACAGTGAGCGTTGGACTCTGCTGTTCGGACACCCAGGGGAAGTTCGTTCCACCACTTCGGTGCAGGACAGAAAAAAGTCTGGACGCTCGTCTTCCGTGGATCTTAAAGGATGGCGGGTCAAGCCGAGCCGTACTTGAAGCTGGAAGGGCTCTTGGTACAGATCGGGCTTTTGACCATCGCCATCACGTACGGAGGGGCTGGCTGGTCCAGTCTTGGCTTTGTAGGCCAGCGTCAGGGGTTGAATCTGATGACCTGGGCAGCAGCTATAGGAAGCTACAGTGAAGAGAGAACGCAGCAGAGGAGGAGCTGAACATGGCTGAACTTAGAAACATTGAAGACGACCCGACCCGTGCCGCTGCATTCTGGATCAGTTGCAGGGGTCTGATGGTGTGCAGAGGGAGACCAGTCAGAAGAGAGCTGCAGTAATCAAGTCTTGAAGTGACAAGAGACTGAATGAGCACCTGGGACTCTCTAGAGAGAAAGGGTCGAATTCTCTGGATGCTATAAGACTGGTATTGTTACTGGGGTGTTAGATTTGGCCCGTTTTACAGCCAGGTCTTGGTTATGTCATTATTTAAATTCAGCCAAAAAACAGACAGTCTTAAAGCTCATTTATGCTTAATGTTCAATACGGATACGGACAGAGCCTTCAGTGGTCATCACATCCGTATTTGATCTCTGAAAGTATGAGGATACAGACGGACCGGGCAGTACCACTAGATATCGCAGTGTATCGCAGTGTAGCCAACAGTTCAAGCGAAACACAACTGCTGCCATATGGACGCGACAGCAAAGAAACATACAGTAGCCCTTTTTACACAGTTTACAGCCGTTTACATCGCTGCCTCTTTGGTAAGTACATTCTCATGACCTCCTCCACCGTCACCTTTTGACTCTGAACTGCCCTCTAGTGGATATATTGCTTAACATACATGCCCAGAATTCTCAGCATGTCTAGAAAGACTGCCGGCATGGCTCCTGAAAATAAGAAACAGAAGGGAAGCAGAACCAATGTGGTGAGAAGTGTTAAGAACTATGGCTAATATTTATGAGAGTATTTTTGAAACATGAAAATGAGTAAATATGAGAATAACTCAAATCATTAACGGATTGGTTCTGAGCCCAAGCGTCCTCCAAACAATGTAGAAGCTTCTGTGTGAGGGCCTTAGTGGGCCTTTCCAGAGTCTTTAGAAGTTCCAGAGCAATGATGATGAGGTCTGGACTCTGAGGGTGGTCAGTCTCCAGTCTCAGTGTCTAATTCGTCTGTCCTATCACAGTGAATAGATGGACACTAACACCTGGAGATGTCTTCCGACCTGATCAGACAGAGCGAGTGGAACTTGATTGGCTCATCTCGCTGAAAAATGAAAGCTTGAAGTGCTGTTTATCTGATCTTGGGAGATTTTGGTGGTCTACTAGTTCTTGCAGGTGGTTGCTGTGGGGTTTTGCTTTCTCTGTATATTTGAACCACTTTTGAACTCCAGTTTTGGAAGCTTTGACCTTCTCCTTCCGTATGCAGGTGGATTCATATCCGATCTCATATCCGATCTCCTCAGAAACATCTCCTGAAAAGGGAGGACTTGTCCTTAATGGCTGTTTTAACTGTGAAATAAGGAAATGAGGGGTGATCTCTGACATTTGCACAGTAAATACTCAGGAAAGATCACTGTAAGCCTCTAGCATGTGGTGAATAGTTAAGAGACCTAAAGACGATATCAGTTAATGACAGGGGCTTGAGGCTGTGCCCACTGTAAAAAAAAAAACACAGTACGGACCACCGCTCTAAGCGGATTTCCTCCCCCGTCCCTATCGACCAGAATGAAATTGGCCTTCATTCATGTCCTGGGAAAAGGATTTCTGCCTAACACCTGGGCACTGCAGTTAGAAACTCTACTATGACTAGCACTATCGAGCTCTTTCTACCAGAGTGAATTTATGGGATTTGCCGTGCCTTTGAGCGCCTTGCGCCCTGGCTAAGCACTTTTTCCAGGGGTAACTAACATCCACCCATTCGTCTCCCGCAAACCCTATCGCCCCGACACATAGAAGGATCGTGAAGGATTGTGAAAAGGGAGGGAAGTCTCCCGATAAGCTCCTAATTCAATCAGGATTGCTTTTGACATATTTTGCAGACAAAGTGGGAGTCAACTCCGAGCACCGAGAACTTCCGCAGGCTCCGAACGAGGTGTCTGTAAGCAGAAAGCAGCCTGGGGAGCGGCTTCTGACAGCCGTTTGGAGAGATATACAGCGTTGTGAGTCAGCGCACAGCGCGGCTTGCTGAAGGGCCTTCCATCATCCCGCCGGGTCGTGACAGCGAGCGCCTCATTGGCAACCTCCACCAACACGGCCTTATTGGTTTATCAGTGCGCTCATTCATCTGGATCAGTAAACAGGGATATCTGACTGAAGCCTAATTGCTTGTTTTTCTCTTTGCTTTGTGTCACCGGCCAAGAGCGAGATTTCATTAGGAGAAATCCACTCCTACCACAAACTGGATTACTGGGTTTCTATGAACTCTCACTCTGAGGGTACTAACAGGGTGATAATAGTGTGGGGGCAGCATGGCTGTCAGTAATGCTGGAACTGAACGCTGGAGCGTTAGCAACTTTTGAGAAGTTGCAATCTAATAGACAGTCTTGAAGGTGCTGCTTTGGGTCTTGACTAACTTCAGTGCGTCTCAATGGGAAAGCAATGTGGAATTGGAGCAAAGGTGTCAGGTGAAGATACAAGGGTTTACAAGACTTCTATAGAAGCTGAAATATCAACTGAAACTTTTTACTCCAGTAAAAGTGTAAAAGTACTGGTTTCAGAACGACTTCAAGTAGAAAAGTAAAAGTAATGGAAGGAAAACAAAGGCCAGAAGCTTAGGCCGCCCCACAGGGGTCTATAGTGCACTCACACAAAAAAACACAAAAAATCGATATAATATCTGTTGCTATGTGGAAACTGAGAAACATGGTTACCATGGTGATTGCTTGGGTATCCCAGATGGTTGCTGTGATGTTGTTAGATGGTTGCTACAGCGTTGCTTCATGGTTGCTTGGGTGTCTCTAGCAAATGGCTGTGGCATTCAAGATGGTTGTTTTGGTGCCTCAGGTGGTTGCAAGCATGATGCCTAAAGTGGTTACTGTGGTACCCTATGTGGTTGGTTGGGTGTTACTAGTGTCGTTGTATTGTTGGATTATCGTTCCGGATAATTCCGTATAGGGACAGACTTCCAAGGGTTAATTAAAGATAAGAAGGGTCTCAACAGTGCAGAGGTATGGGAAAACCTTCCCCAAAGCCTCCTCTTCCCAAATCCTATAAGAAACCCCTATCATCGTTGCTTTACACAGGAGCTACGGAGATGGAGATGCATAGAGCTCACACTGTGTGAGTGTGTATGTGTGTGTGTGTGTGTGTGTGTGTGTGTGTGCAGTTGGTTGGGGCCACCGTGATGAAAACAGGATCAGGACTGTCACACGAGAAGCCTGGCCGGGTGGGTGTTTTTGATCCCGCTCGCTCCTATTTTTCCGGTACAATGTTTTTGAAGGAAGCAGCCGACTAATTCCCGATAGTAATCCGACCCCGGCCTGGCTCCACCACGGTCAGATTGACACAGCGATAGGGTTGACATGCCTCATCAGAATCCAGGCAGCCTTGTAAGCAACCTCGCAGGTAGGTCCGCTTGCTGGACACCCTGCCTAAGTCGAAATGACAGGCTCTGCCCCGTCCCGTTCCTCCCTCTGCCAAAGCACGGAGCAGCTTCACTTCACGTCCGCTCCGGAGTGTCCAGATAGCTCGGGGCAGGGGCTGTCCATCATCCTGATGGTCGAAACTGTGAGCTCATCATTGGCAATGTCCAGTGAAGCTAGATCACTGATTAATCAGATGCAGGTCCTGAAGAAACACAAGAGCTATGTTGGACAATAAGGACAACGTCCCTGCATTGTGAGTCTAGAAGTATATGTAAATGAGCTCTGCTCTGATTAGCTGCTTGGCATTGCATCGCATCGCATTGCATCGCAAAAGCCAGTCTGTCTGTGCTAGAACACTTTATGACTTCAAGGCGAATGGGCGGAGTTAAACTGCTATAGGCTGGACAGACCAGGTTTTGTTACTGCACCTTTAAGAGAGATGTATGTAAATGACCTCTCGTCTGATTGGCTACCAGTATTGTGTTGCATTTAAAATTTATATAGTCCATAACTGCTGGAATGCTGTGTAACAATGTGGGTGGGCGGGGCTAAACTGCTGTTAAACAAACAGGTGGGTCTTGCTATTAAGCAGTACCTATAAGGAAGATGTATGCAAAGGAACCCTGTTCTGATTGGCTACTACTACTGTAAAGACAGTGAATGGGTGGAGCTAAACTGCTTTAGGCTGAAGGCCTCTGAACAAGGCCTCTGAAGGTGGCCTGTGGTATCTGGAGCACCAGGATGTTAGAAGCAGATCCGTCAAGTCCTGTAGGTTGTGAGGTGGATGGGGCCTCCATGAGCACCAATGATCCTGTCGTCGGTTCACTGGTGGTCCTTTTTTGGACCACTTATGGTAGTTACTGACCACTGCATACCAGGAACACCTCACAAGACCTGTCTGATGTTTTGGAGATGTTCTGACCCTCCAGTCCTCTTAGCCATCCCAGTTTGGGTCCTGTCAAAGTGGCTCTCATGATTCTCATGCTTGCCCACCTTGCCCATCACCTCCAAGAACTGACTATTCACTATCCACCTCCTGACAGGTGCTTCTGGACCTGGCAGTGGTTTTAATGTTATGGCTGATAAGGGTGCCTCTGTAGCACCCTTATTACCCTCAATTCAGTTGATTCAAGCCTGGCACCAGAATAACTCTGTTAGGTGTGCTATCTATTGTACGGTCTTTACAAGAATTTGGAACACTGCTGTGAGGATTTGACTGCATTCAGCCACACGAGAATGGATGGCTTCAACTCTAACCCATCCTATTGGTGCTGAATTGAGCTCCACCACTCCAGATGCTCCACAGCTCAGTGCTGGAGGCCGTTATACCCTTCTACCATGCTGACCATAGGCTCTTTAAAAATAAAGGAGCTAGAAAGTGAGTTTGAGGGACCTTTCAAAGGTCTAGAGAACCGTCGCTTTGCATAAGGGTTCTTCACCAATGTAAAGGTTCTTCACATTCCCATCTCCCAGTGCTTTAACTGTGTGGGTTACAGCAGGGAAAGCACCCGTATCTTGATGTTCCAGGGCCTGGATTTGGAAAACAGCCTCAGAACAATGTCCCCTGGCCCCTCCGTGCCAGAGAATGGGGGGACCCTATCTAGGGACCCTGGGTTCTTTGCATCTGATCATTCTCCAGAGCCTAAAACATCAATAACATCCTCCACATCTCACTACCTTCTGAACGAGTCCAGCCTCAGTCTGCTCTGTGTGAGTGTATGCTTGTGTATGAGTGTCTGTGAGCATGTCAGTGTGTGTGTGTGTGTGTGTGTGTGTGTGTGTGTAGAGTGTGTACTGTGGACTTTCTGTTTGTTTATCTATTGACAGTCTGCCACAAGAGACCGTCTGCTATTGATCGTTATTCTCCCTCACTGTCCAGCTTTTTGTTATTAGTGACACAGACTGAAGCCTTCATTCCCCCCCCCCCACACACACACACCCACACACACCCACACACACACACACACACACACATATATATATATATACACACTACAGATCCATAGATGCTGTACTTTGGCATCAACTGTGGCAACAAGAGCGGTACCTGCTACCATGATGAGATTTTAGGACTGTTGGAGGCTCCTTTACCCATCTTGAGGTTCTGATCTTGGGCTGAACTTACTTGGACGGTCTGATCTGGCCATGTTGGTCAGCTGTTCCACTTGTAAATGATGTAGTGGACAGTGAAACGTCTGATTTCTTACAGTTCTGAGATCTTTTTAACCCCCTTCCCAGACTCCTCTGCATCTCCACCAGATCTTCTTTTTGAAGGCCTCAGAGAGCCTTGGTCTCTCTTGGATCTGGCCATGGTGCTCTGATCTTCACACCTCACTCAATTAGACCTATTTTCCTCTCATTTTCAAAGCCAAAGGTACACTATCTGACCAAATGGATGCTGAGTAAGGGAGTCGGGCATGATGAGGTGGGGTGGTGATCATCATCCAACATCCTGACCTTGCTTCTCCAAAATCTAGTAGAAAGCCTTCTTCCCTGGACAGTAGAGACACAGTTAGGCCAAGGTGAACCGAGGAGAGCGTCCCACTCCCCTGGTTTAAAAGCTGTCGGGACGTGCCGGACCAAAGCGGGCCATTTGGCTAGTGACTCACTCTCGTGTCTGCCTCATAACACTGCAGCACAAACAGACGCTGGCTAATTGCATCCTCCTAGACGTCAGTGGAGAGAGGGATGATGCGGAAAAAAAACGAGAGCTATGGCAATCTGCTCCAAACACGATGTAATATCCTCATTAACTCAGAAGTGACTCAGAAGATACAGTGGCTACTGGGCCGCTAATTTAATAAGTAGCTCCCTCCCTGAGGACGGAATATGCCATATTTCTCAGTCTTCGACGAGGATGAGGTGCAAGGCTCTACAGCCGTCACGCTCTCTCTCTCTCTCGCTCTCTCTGTCTGCCTCTTACACACATGCTCACATGGTCGGCCCTTTATTCATAACATCCCTCCGATCAGAGGCCGCTTTCTCTTCCACTCTGAGCGCAAGCCATTCACGCCATCTGCTGGACGGCTTCATCGCTGCAGCTGCAACCCTGCTGTCAGGGTGCTGACCAGGGCATGACCCGCAATAAAGGGCAGGCTGTTTTCGGCAGGAGTCTCGTAGCTGTTTAATTTCCTGAGAAGGCTTAATGACGGCCGCACATGCGGTAAAACAGTGGTAAATCTGTGGATGTGGTCATTTTAATGCGTTCGTAGGAAGCTGCTGGGATCTAATATCCATATTATATATTTTTAAACATGACCTCATTCAGAACTGGCAGGTTAACACCCCTATCGTACTCCACGAGATATCAGTCAGCCCTGTAGACACTGTGTCGGATTCAGGCTTCTGCATTCTGCATGACCAGACATACGGTTTCCGCATACCAACGAAATTTGGCTGAATGTTTTCCCCCTAGGAATGATGGGGTGCGAATGTTTTGGCAGCTTCCTAATATCTCCTAATACTCCCTAATAACAATGCTCCAAAAACACTAGTACAAATATACCCCACCAACCACATGGGGTAACACAGCGACCACTTGCCAACCACCTATGACGCCCTATCCTCCGTCTAGGACACAATAGCAACACCTAAGCTACCACTAAACAACGCCTTTAAAATTCCAATCGCAATCACCATGCAACACTGTAGCACCCATCTTGCAAGCACTTACCAACAACATGGTAACCACCTTGGATACCGTAGCAACCACCTCCCTATAGAAATGAATGGGGTGTCTATGTTTTGGCACCCTTCTTACATCACAACAATCCAAACACACTAGTACAAATATACCCCACCAACCACATGAGGTAATGCAGCGACCACTTGACAACCACCTGAGACACCATATCATCCATCTAGGACACAATAGCAACTGCCTAGCAACACCTAAGCAACCACTCAACAACGCCTTTAAAATTCCAATTGCAATCACCATTTACATCTGGCAAGCACTTACTAACAGCAGGGTAACCACCTGGGATACCGTAGCAACCACCTCCCTATAGGAATGAATGGGGTGTGGAAGTTTTGGCCCTCTTCTTATATCACAATGATCCAAAAACACTAGTACAAATTTACCCCACCAACCACATGGGGTAATGCAGCAACCACTTGACAACCACCTGAGACACCATATCATCCATTTAGGATACCATAGCAACTGCTTAGCAACTGCAGAGCAACATTCTAGCAACCACTAAATGACACCATAGCAACTGCCAGAAATACCATTGCAATCACCGTGCAGCACTGTAGCACCCATCTGGCAATCACTTACCAACAGTATAGTAGCCACCTGGGATACCATAGCAACCACCTCCCTATAGGAAAGAATGGGGTGCAAATATTTTGGCCTCCTTCTTATATCACAACGATCCAAACACACTAGTACAACTATACCCCACCAACCACATGGGGTAATGCAGCAACCACTTGATAACCACCTGAGACACCATATCATCCATCTAGGATACCATAGCAACTGTCTAGCAGCCTCCAAGCAACACCCTAGCAACCACTACACAACGTCTTTAAAATTTCAATTGCATTCACTGTGCAACACTGTAGCACTTGCCAACAGCATGGTAAACACCTAGGATACCATAGCAACAACCTCCCTATATGAATGAATGGGGTGCGAACATTTCAACACTCTTCTTATATCACAATGATATGTTAATGTTGCTATGATAAATGACACCATAGCAACTGCCTGAAATACCAAGAAGAACAGGTAACTGCATCGTAACCTACACTAATGCTCTGCCGAAAAATCCAGCTCAACACCAGCTTCTGCTGGTGATACAAGCTGGTCCTTGATGTTCAAGGTGGTAGCTCTTGACCAGCACAGCTTATATGACTTCTTTTGGCCTTTGGGCCGGTCCATCATTGTGACCCAGGTGGTTGACCAGTTTGGTGAAGCTGGTAATACTGATGTGCAAAGCCAGTCTAATGACGTCAGTGCAGACCTGGGATTGACTGCATGAGCTCCACAACGTAAACCAGCTTCCCTCACCTCTTTGGTGACGTTGTCCTGCACCAGGCTGTAGAGGGGCACTATGCGGCTGACCTCCAGCAGGACAGGGGTGGGACTGGGGCTCTCTCTGCCTGCCTGCCTGCACAGGTGACACGCCGTGGGGCACACGCCCTTCTCCTGGCAGCGGATCTCCACGCCAGACACAAGGTCGTCCGACAGCAGCTGGGACTTCAGCAGATCAGACAGGTAGCTGATGAACGGGACAGCCTTCAGGTCCCTCCGGCTGCCCTGATCCGTCACCTCTGCAGCGGGAAGAGAAAGAGAGAGAGAGAGAGAGAGAGAGAGAGAGAGAGAGAGAGAGAGTCATTGATTGGATAACAACGAGTCTGAATCGTTTACAGTAGTTACTGAATCATTTACAGTACTTAATCATTTGAAGTAGTTACTGAATCATTTAAAGTAGATTCTTAATCATTTAAAGTAGATTCTTAATCATTTAAATAGTTACTGAATCATTTGTAGTAGATACTGAATCATTTACAGAAGTTACTAAATATTTTATAATAATTACTGAACGATTTATAGTAGATTCTGAATCATTTATAGTAGTTACTGAATCATTTACAGTAGTTACTGAATCATTTATAGTAGTTACTGAATCATTTACAGTAGTTACTGAATCATTTGTAGTAGTTGCTGAATCATTCATAGTAGATTCTTAATCATTTGAAGTAGGTTCTGAATCAATTGTAGTAGATGCCGAATCATTTAAAGAAGTTACTAAAATTATAGTAGTTACTAAATCTTTTATTGTATTTACTGATTTGTACTTATTTGTAGTAGATATTTAATCATTTGTTGAAGACACTAAATGCATCATAACAGACCCAAAATAATGAATAGTAGTTACTGAATCATTTACAATAGTTATAAAATCATTTATAGTTACTGATTCATGTATTGGACTATAGAATAAATTATAGTAGACACTGATTCATTTATATTAGGTCCTGAAATATTTATAATGGTGACTGAATCATTTATATCTGAGGTACTGAATAAATTATAGTAGACACTCAATCATATGCAGCATTTGCTGAATCGTTTCTTGCAGATACTGATTCAGTTATAATAGTTACTGAATAATATATAATGGAATATTAACTGAATATTTTTAATTAAGTACTGAATCATTTATACTAGATACTGAATCTTTTATAATAGTTACTGAATCATTTATTTGAGATACAGATTAAGTAGACATGGAATCATTTATTGTAGTTACTGTATCATTTATAATAGTTACTAAAGCATGTATTTTAAATACTGATTCAATTATAACAGTTACTGAATCATTTATAGTGGAAACTGAATATTTAAAATTAAATACTGAATCATTTATATTAGGTACTGAATTGTTTACAATAGTTACTGAATCATTTACTTGAGATACTGATTAAGTAGACATGGAATCATTTATTGAATCATTTATAATAGTTACTAAATCATTTGTTGTAGACACTAATTCATTTATATTAGATCCTGAAATGTTTAAGAATATTTAATAATAGTGACTGAATCATTTATCTGAGGTACTGAATAAATTATAGTGGACACTGAATCATTTGCAGTAGTTACTGAATCATTTGTAATAGTTACTAAATAATTAATTTTAAATACTTTTTCAATTATAACAGTTACCGAATCATTTAGAGTAGAAACTGAATATTTTAAATTAGTACTGAATCATTTATATTAGGTACTGAATCGTTTACAATAGTTACGGAATCATTTACTTAAGATAACTGAATAAGTAGACATGGAATCATTTATTGTAGTTACTGAATCATTTATTGCAGATACTGACTCATTTGTATTAGTTACTGAATCATTTAAAGCAGAAACTGAATCCTTTATTTTAGATACTGAATCATTTGTATTAGAGAGAGTAATTTTATTGTAATTTCAATTAAGAGACTAGAGCATCCACTCAGCCATTCATCCTTTCATTTTCTGGAGCATATGCAAAGTCATTGGATGCCCCCTGGACAGGGTGCCAGTCCCTCACAGGGTACCACACACACCTAGCAATTGTTGCATAGCCAATTCACCTACCATGTCTTTTTTGGGAGGTGGGAGGAAACGGCAGTACACCAGAGACCCCTGCAGCTCTGCAGCACACACACCACCTGCTGCACCACCATGCTAGAACTAGGCCAGAACCTTTGCTGCATTAGAAGGTCCCAGTTTTTGGTGCATTACAGAACGTCACACGGCTGCTCTGGCTCTCGCACAGCCTCATCTGGATGTACTTTCTGCACTTTTGCGAGCGAAAATATCTGAGACTGTCGTTGATCTATTAGAGAGGAAATGATAAGTGAGAGTGATGAATTGTCCCTGTACGGATAAATAAGGGCCTTCTCTTTCTTACCCAGCCAGGCGGAGAGAAAACCGCGCTGTTCGGGGAAGAGGGATAGTAATTGAGTGTTGACTGTTTGTGCTGGACGTGTGTGTGTGATGGCTGAGCAGATGTTGGGCTCTCGCCGACAGGACGAGGAGCTGTGAGCGTGAAGGGCAGGGATTTCAGCAAGACGTGACTACAAACACCACCGTCGTAAAGTTTGGACTCACTCCTCGTTTTGTTTGATAGAGTCGTATTAAGCTTTGACATTGGTGGAATGGATTTTAGAGGTTTGTCCGATACTTCGTTACTATGGGAACGATAAGATGGTATTAACTTACAGAACACAGTAATTACATCTCGAGCTTTGATCACCGCTTTTGATCCACCAAGTATTCACCATGTCTCGTATATCAGGCATGGTGCCCATGGGTTAAGGATGATCTATATATATATATATATATATATATATATATATATATATATATATATATATATACTGAATAATGTATAGTGGAAACTGAATATTTTAAATTAAGTACTGGATCATTTATATTAGATATTGAATCATTTATAATAGTTACTAAAGCATTTATTTTAAATATGGATTCAATTATAACAGTTACTGAATCATTTATAGTGGAAACTGAATATTTTAAATTAAGTACTGAATCATTTACAATACTTACTGAATCATTCACTTGAGATACTGAATAAGAAGACATGGAATCATTTACTGTAGTTACTGAATCATTTATAATAGTTACTAAAGTATTTCTTTTAAATACGGATTCAATTATAACAGTAACTGAATCATTTATAGTGGAAACGGAATATTTAAAATTATTTACTGAATCGTTTACAATAGTTACTGAATCATTTATAATAGTTACTAAATTATTTATTATAAATACAGATTCAATTATAACTTATAACTAATTATAAAATAGTAATTACATCTCGAGCTTTGACCACCGCTTTTGATACACCAAGTATTCACCATGTATCGTGTATCACCATGGTGCCCATGGGTTAAGGATGATCTGCTCCAGAGAGTCTGATTCTATTGGCAAATGCATATATATATATATATATATATATATATATATATATATATATATAGCTCTCTAATTATAATGCAAAGTTGAAATGTAAACACAGTACTAATATCTGAACTCTGAGAGCATTCAGAAATCACTATGGTGAAATAACCTCGACTGACCAATCACAGCTCTCATGTCTCAGCCGGCTCTCCACTAGTCTTTCACATTGCTGTTGGGACTTTATGCCATTGATAGTCTGCAGATTCAGGTCACTCAGCCCTGTTTGATGAAATGGCTGGAATAAAACGTCAAAACTATAAAAGAACACATATGGAATGATGTACTACCTCCAGGCTATGTAACTATCTGACCAGGAATGAGAGTGATGGAGGGAGTCGTGCTGCATCAGATGACCTGGTCTCCACAATCACTCCATCTAAACCCAACTGAGATGGTTTGGGATGAGTTGGACCGGATTGAAAGAAAAGCAGCCAACAAGTGCTCAGCACCTCTGGAAACTGCTTCAAGACTGTGGAAAACCATTCCAGGTGAGAGAATACCAAGAGTGTATAAAGCTGTTATCAATAAATTAAATTTGACTACTTATGTTTTTAAATGTGCTTCTTCATATCCTCATCCTCATCCAATCTCCAGTATGTGTTTACCTGCTCAGTAAAACACTGATATTAGAATAAACAGAAAGTGGTGGTGGTTCTCCATCACTGTGTTCATCATTAGAACATCTCCTCTCAAAGTTCTCCTCATGGTGTCTAGTATTATTTAGAGTTCTCCTCAGATCAACACCTGGTTTGGTGGTAAATCAGGGCTTAATGATGGTAAATCAGGTGAGCTGCTGCTGCTGTTGCTGCTGAAGGAGTTGAACACATCCTCCACGCTGTGCTGGCTGGACTGGGGGGCGTCCAGGAGAACCCTGGAGGAACCGAGCTCTGTTCTTCAGACTAGCTCACCGACAAAATCTCACTATTTTCTTTCTTCACAATGAGAAGCTCTTGTTTCTCCTTTTTACTGGATTTATCTTCACCTGCTTGATCTGTTCTGATGAGATCTTTAATAATAAGTAAATAAATAATATATGATTAATTAATAGCCTACTTCATGTGATATTAATTAATATAATTTTATTTATTTGTACCTTTTAATTTTGTCCCCAATTTTAGCTGAGCCACTTAACCCACCCACTCACTAGGACTCCCTCTATCACTTGCAATGCTCCCGACACTACATGCGAAGTCAGTCGAACTCACACCAGTGCGGCATAATTAGGCAACCAATGCACTTTTAGAGGGCAGTGCCGGATCCCAGCCTAGCTCTGACACACCAACCAACAACAACGCCTGTGCCAGCCATCTACCCACCAGAAAGAGCATGGCCTATTGTGCTCTCTCAGGCTCCAGCTGCTAATGGCAAAGCAGCATTCAAACTTGCAATCCTGGGATTTAGCCTTTTTTTTATTCATTTTTTGGTGCAAAATGACATTGTTGAAGACCTTTGAGTGGTACAGTAACTAGTGCAGCTAGCAGACTCTCTCTTTTTAAGATAAGATAAGATAAGATAAGAAGTGCTTTATAAGTCCCACAGTGGGGAAATTCACAGTGCCACAGCAGCAAAGGGATAGCAAGACACTCAGATGCAAATAAATGTAGATAAATGACCAATATATAATTATATAATATATAATCAATATAAATAATAGAAGTAAAGAACAATATTATTTACAGATTATTTATAGATAATTGGAAATTGGGGACATGGGGGGGGGGGGTTATCTGCACATAGTATTTTTACATTGAGGGACTTATATATATATATATATCTATTTCCTGAACATGTGTGTGTAGTTTCAGTGTGTGTGTATGTGGTCCGCTGGGAGCAGTGCTGGCTGTGGAGTCTGACAGCAGCAGGAAGGAAGAACCCGTGATACCCCTCCTTCACACACTTGGGGTGAAGCAGCCGGTCACTAAAGGAGCTGCCCAGTGCTGCCAGAGTCTCATGCATGGGGTGGGAGCTGTTCTCCAGCAACTTTACATAAACGTAGTGAACTCAGCCATATGTAACGCTGTGGTCAACCAGCTTTTATTCTAATAACAAAAGGTTGCATTTTCACTCCAATCCAGAAAAGGCATCAGCTCCGGCAATGGGCGGAGTGGCTGGCCTCATTTCCTGCTGTGCTCTTAAAACGGCTAGGATGAAGTGGTCTTTTAGAGTCTCTCACTGGGCGTGAGTCAACGTTTAGTGAGTTCACTTTCAGGTTCAAAGCCTGCGTCCTCAGACAGAAATAACACTACATTTACATTTACGGCATTTAGCAGACGCTCTAATCCAGAGCGACTTACAAAAGTGCTTTGTTGTGCACTCAGGAAAGATCCCTAGCTAGTGCAATTAGACCAGAGTTCAAAGATGGAGCTCAGATGCTGCCAGACACAAGAGTCAGCAATGGTACCTACACCAGTACATGTTTACCTACTCACTGATTCCCACAACACTCTTACAGAAAGTGGTGGTGGTGGTTCTCCATCACTGTGTTCATCATTAGAACATCTCCAAAGTTCTCCTCTCTCATGGAGTTTAGTATTATTTAGAGTTCTCCTCAGATCAACACCTGGTTTGGTGGTAAATCAGGGCTTAATGACGTTAGACCCTCTATTTAAGCCCCCGCTTCATCACTGTCATTCCTACATTTCTGTCAGAAGTAACAGTATCAGTTTCATAAGCCCCAAAATAGAACCCTGTGGGACTCCACATGATATGCTAAACTAAATGGTTACCAAATAATTCACAAGAGTTCAAGAATTTCTGCACCCAGATTATTTTAAAATGATAAATCAGGTGAGCTGCTGCTGCTGCTGCTGCTGCTGCTGATGGAGTTGAACACATCCTCCACGCTGTGCTGGCTGGACTGGGGTCTGGCATCTAGGAGAAACCTGGAGGAACCGAGCTCTGTTCTTCAGACTAGCTCACCGACAAGATCTCACTACTTTCTTTCTTCAGAATGAGAAGCTCTTGTTTCTCCTTTTACTGGATTTACGTTCACCTGCATCTGGATCTTATATGATTAATTAATAGCCTACTTCATGTGCTATCTAGATACATCAATCGGCCATGGCATTAAAACTCCTGAGAGGTCAAGTGAACACGAGTGACGTCTGACAAGGGGTGGGATCTACATATTAGGCAGCAAGTGAACAGCCAGTGCCCAATAAGTGAAGAATCTGAGACACTTGGAAAAGAACCAGACTGAGATGTTCTAGACTACTGGGTCAGAACATCTCCAAAACATCAGGCAGGTCTTGTGGGGTGTTCCCAGTATGCAGTGGTCAGTACCCAGTACCAAAAGCGCTCCAAGGAAGGACAACCAGTGAACTGGTGACAGGGTTATGGGCACCTTGGAGGGGTCATTGATGCTCATGGAAGCTTCACCTCACAATTTACTTAAGGACTAATGTCTTGGTACCAGATACCACAGGACAACTTCAAAGGTTATGTGGAGTCCAAGCTTGGTGAACGCTCAGATCTGTCCTGGAAGGACAACCCGAGACCTGGCAACAGGGTCCTGGGCGCCCAAGGCTCATATTGATGTGATCCATGGAGGTCCCACCTCACAACAATCTGCTGCGAATGTCTTGGTGTCAGATACCACAGGACACCTTCAGGGGACTTGTGAAGTTCTTGTCTCGATGGGTATCAGGGATTGGTTTACAGTGCCTAATACCTACAAGAATACCTTGGGCATTAATATCTGAACACCCAAGGATAGCTTATTCTACCACCTGGGTTCCAGTCTTGAATTCCCCAGATGTTCTCCAGGGGAATGAGCCTATTGATGACATAGCTTGCCAATAGAATAGGACTCTCTGAGGCAGATTAACATGAACCTATTGGCACCATGCTGCCTAATGCCAGGCATGGGCCTAAGAGGGGATAAAGCCCCCCAGAATTGGGCTGTGGAGCAGTAGAACTGACTGTGGAATGATGGACGGTGCTGCATCTAATACTTTTGAGATGAGTTGTGGAGTTGGAGATGATGAGGTGGGGATGCGACAATCAAATCTTGACTGCAATGCTTCTCCAAAATCTGATAAGCAGGTGTCCCAATACTTTTGTCAACATAGTGTAACAGTAAAGTGCTGTGTTCATGAAGAAAGTGAGTTACTGTGATTTTGATAGAGTTGTACAATGTTCTCCAACCCAGAAGAGTCCTAAGAGTCTCCCAGTCCACTAAAGGATTAAGAAAACAGTGCAGGGTTGGATCCCGAAAGCAGCTCCCACCTCGTTGCCAGAGCTGTTCTGTTTGGACACTGGAGTCTGAGCACTGGGGCAAAGCTACACGTCCTGGCCGGTCAGCCTGAGGAAAATTCTCCTCAAATGCACCCAGACTTACAATGGAGCTGTCATCACTGAGAGCGCTTTTGATTGATAGAGGCTCGCTGCACTTCCTAATCACATACGTCAAGCGAACCACACTTCGCATTTCGCCCTTGAATTTTTTGGAGACGTTTTTTTGGGAAACGTTCTTTATGTCCTGAATAACAAACAGAGCCTTCTGGGACGGACGTTTCAAAACTAATCTGCTCAGGGTTTGACTCGTGACCTGGACAAAGTCCTGAATCATCCAGCCTTCCTAATGTTTGCTTCGGCTTAGTCCAGGTCATGGTAGGTCTGGATGGTACCGCCTGGACACAGCAACCCTGCTCTGGTTTCCAAGCCATGCTGCTTTGCCATCAGCAGCCAGAGTCCAGGAGAGCACAATTGGTCGTGCTCTCTCTGGGTGTGCATGGTGGCGCTCTCTCTTTCCTCACCACTCAGTGTAAGTGATGCTGGCTGGCCTACAAATCCAAGCCTGGACCAGCCAGCTCCTCCGTACTTGATGGCAATGGTCAAAAGCCGATCTGCACCAAGAGCCCTTCCAGCTTCAAGTATGGCTCGGCTCGACCCGCCATCCTTTGAGATCCACGGAAGACGAGCGTCCAGACTTTTTACTGTCCTGCACCGAAGTGGTGGAACGGACTTCCCCTGGGTGTCTGAAAAGCAGAGTCCAACGCTCGCTGTCTTCAAACCCAGACCGAAGACCCTCCCCCTCTTCTGAGAGTACTTAGGTGAACTGCAGTGGTCTCCCACTGTAGTGGTCTTAAATTACAAACATGGCTCTTCCATGGCATCACCAGGTGTGTTTTAGGATGTGTCCCAATACTTTTGTCCATATAGTGTATATAACTGTGGATTAGAGCCCGAGCCAAACGCCTTAAATGTAAATGCTTCTCTGACTTTTAATGATGGGGGAACCTTTCTATCTAGAACCATCTGCAGAATGTTTTGCACTTAAGAACCCTAAAGAACCCTTTTATTTAAGGCAAGAACATCACTCTACACCAATAAGAGTCCTTGGGCAAGACTCCTAACTCTACATTCTCCTACCTACCTGTGTGCACTACATGTCCAAAAGTTTGTGGACACCCCTTTTAATGGATGCATTCAGCTACTTTAAGTTGCACCCATTGCTGACACAGATGTGCAAATGCTCACACATCTTGTCTAGTCCCTGTAGAGAAGCATTGCCAATAGAATAGGACTGTCTAATGCCAGGCGTGGGTTGTAGAGGGGTATAAAGCCATCTTCAGCATTGAGCTGTGGAGCAGTGGAAGAACTGTGTTCTCTGGAATGATGGATGGTGGTGCTCCGTCCAATACTTTTGGAATGAGTTAGGGATGATGAAGTGGGGTGGTGATCAACAGCTGAATGCAATCAAATCCTCATAGCAATGCTCCTCCAAAATCTAGTAGAAAGCCTTCTTCCCTGGACAGTAGAGACAGTCCCTCCAACAGAGGCAGGATCAACTCTTTTTAATACCCTTGATTCCAGAAGACACAATGAATGAGCAGACGTCCCAATACTTTTGTCAATACAGTACAATACAGCGGGCCAAACACCATTCATGTAGCCAAAGGTCACGATGTTGGATGCTAATCCTTGGCTAGAAAGGCATGAAGCCACCCCAGCATTGGACTGTGGAGCAGTGGAGGAATGGAACTCCATCATAATACCTCTGGGAAAAGCTGGAGCACCAGAACTAATCGTCTAACATCAGAACCTGACCTCACCGATGCTCTTGTGAGGCTGAATACAAGCAAATCCTCCTCACAGCAATGTCCAAACATCTTGAGTAAAATCTCTTTTGAAAGGGGTAAAGGATGTTACCGCAGACAAACTCATTATCAACACCCATGGTTACAGCAGAAATGCTGGATGAGCAGGTGTCCACAAACTTTTGGAGCCATTCATGCCAACCCAGCTTGTAAGGGAGCAATACTGGCTACGTAAAGACAGGTGACCTTAACGAAGCTTCAGGTAGCTCGACTAGCTCATTAACTCAACAGGTTCTGACCTAAAACTTCTTCAAGATCTTCAAGATGTCCTGTGTAGGCCCCCACCTGTCACTGCAGTGCTGGAAATGACCCACCACCCAAATACGACCTGCTCTGAGGGTGACAGGATTCCAGCTGGTCTCATGTTGTTGGTCTGGTGCTGGTTTAGCTGGTCAACCATATGACCATTCCAGTGGTCAAAACCCAACAAGTAAATTTGGAGCGTTTCTATTGGTCCATTCATCATGATATATGATATTATGCCCATACGCCAAGAGCCCCAGTCAGATTCCCATTATGTCAGAAAATGAAAAATGGAGTTACATGGTTTTTGGCAGCAGTGATACTGTCACAGCAGGGACAGCTCATACCAGTTGGGGTAATATTAGATATTGGGGTAATATTAGATATTAGGGTAATATTAGATATTAGGGTAATGTTAGATATTAGGGTAATATTAGATATTAGGGTAATGTTAGATATTGGGGTAATATTAGATATTGGGGTAATATTAGATATTAGGGTAATATTAGATATTAGGGTAATGTTAGATATTGGGGTAATATTAGATATTGGGGTAATGTTAGATATTGGGGTAATATTAGATATTAGGGT
Organism: Salminus brasiliensis; assembly: GCF_030463535.1. Lineage (NCBI taxonomy): Eukaryota > Metazoa > Chordata > Actinopteri > Characiformes > Bryconidae > Salminus > Salminus brasiliensis. Next base: position 5,632,535 of record NC_132878.1, on the reverse strand, counting down.
AATATTAGATATTGGGGTAATGTTAGATATTAGGGTAATATTAGATATTGGGGTAATGTTAGATATTGGGGTAATGTTAGATATTGGGGTAATGTTAGATATTAGGGTAATGTTAGATATTGGGGTAATGTTAGATATTGGGGTAATGTTAGATATTAGGGTAATATTAGATATTGGGGTAATATTAGATATTGGGGTAATGCTAGATATTAGGGTAATATTAGATATTGGGGTAATATTAGATATTGGGGTAATGTTAGATATTGGGGTAATATTAGATATTGGGGTAATGTTAGATATTAGGGTAATATTAGATATTGGGGTAATGTTAGATATTAGGGTAATGTTAGATATTAGGGTAATATTAGATATTGGGGTAATGTTAGATATTGGGGTAATATTAGATATTAGGGTAATGTTAGATATTAGGGTAATATTAGATATTGGGGTAATATTAGATATTAGGTTAATATTAGATATTGGGGTAATGTTAGATATTGGGGTAATGTTAGATATTAGGGTAATATTAGATATTGGGGTAATATTAGATATTGGGGTAATGTTAGATATTAGGGTAATATTAGATATTGGGGTAATGTTAGATATTGGGGTAATATTAGATATTGGGGTAATGTTAGATATTAGGGTAATGTTAGATATTAGGGTAATATTAGATATTGGGGTAATGTTAGATATTAGGGTAATATTAGATATTGGGGTAATATTAGATATTAGGGTAATATTAGATATTAGGTTAATGTTAGATATTAGGGTAATATTAGATATTAGGTTAATATTAGATATTGGGGTAATGTTAGATATTAGGGTAATATTAGATATTGGGGTAATATTAGATATTGGGGTAATGTTAGATATTAGGGTAATATTAGATATTAGGGTAATATTAGATATTGGGGTAATGTTAGATATTAGGGTAATATTAGATATTAGGTTAATATTAGATATTGGGGTAATGTTAGATATTGGGGTAATGTTAGATATTGGGGTAATATTAGATATTAGGGTAATATTAGATATTGGGGTAATGTTAGATATTAGGGTAATGTTAGATATTAGGGTAATATTAGATATTGGGGTAATGTTAGATATTAGGGTAATGCTAGATATTGGGGTAATGTTAGATATTAGGGTAATGTTAGATATTGGGGTAATGTTAGATATTAGGGTAATATTAGATATTGGGGTAATGTTAGATATTAGGGTAATGTTAGATATTGGGGTAATGTTAGATATTAGGGTAATGTTAGATATTGGGGTAATATTAGATATTGGGGTAATGTTAGATATTAGGGTAATATTAGATATTAGGGTAATGTTAGATATTAGGGTAATATTAGATATTAGGGTAATATTAGATATTGGGGTAATGTTAGATATTAGGGTAATGTTAGATATTGGGGTAATATTAGATATTGGGGTAATGTTAGATATTAGGGTAATAGATATTAGGGTAATATTAGATATTGGGGTAATGTTAGATATTAGGGTAATAGATATTAGGGTAATATTAGATATTGGGGTAATGTTAGATATTAGGGTAATATTAGATATTGGGGGAATATTAGATATTAGGGTAATATTAGATATTGGGGTAATGTTAGATATTAGGGTAATATTAGATATTAGGTTAATATTAGATATTGGGGTAATGTTAGATATTGGGGTAATGTTAGATATTGGGGTAATATTAGATATTAGGGTAATATTAGATATTGGGGTAATGTTAGATATTAGGGTAATGTTAGATATTAGGGTAATATTAGATATTGGGGTAATGTTAGATATTAGGGTAATAGATATTAGGGTAATATTAGATATTGGGGTAATATTAGATATTGGGGTAATGTTAGATATTAGGGTAATATTAGATATTAGGGTAATATTAGATATTGGGGTAATGTTAGATATTAGGGTAATATTAGATATTAGGTTAATATTAGATATTGGGGTAATGTTAGATATTGGGGTAATGTTAGATATTGGGGTAATATTAGATATTAGGGTAATATTAGATATTGGGGTAATGTTAGATATTAGGGTAATGTTAGATATTAGGGTAATATTAGATATTGGGGTAATGTTAGATATTAGGGTAATGTTAGATATTGGGGTAATGTTAGATATTAGGGTAATATTAGATATTGGGGTAATGTTAGATATTAGGGTAATATTAGATATTGGGGTAATGTTAGATATTGGGGTAATGTTAGATATTAGGGTAATGTTAGATATTGGGGTAATGTTAGATATTGGGGTAATGTTAGATATTAGGGTAATATTAGATATTGGGGTAATATTATATATTGGGGTAATGCTAGATATTAGGGTAATATTAGATATTGGGGTAATATTAGATATTGGGGTAATGTTAGATATTGGGGTAATATTAGATATTGGGGTAATGTTAGATATTAGGGTAATATTAGATATTGGGGTAATGTTAGATATTAGGGTAATGTTAGATATTAGGGTAATATTAGATATTGGGGTAATGTTAGATATTGGGGTAATATTAGATATTAGGGTAATGTTAGATATTAGGGTAATATTAGATATTGGGGTAATATTAGATATTAGGTTAATGTTAGATATTAGGGTAATGTTAGATATTGGGGTAATGTTAGATATTAGGGTAATGTTAGATATTGGGGTAATGTTAGATATTAGGGTAATATTAGATATTGGGGTAATGTTAGATATTAGGGTAATGTTAGATATTGGGGTAATGTTAGATATTAGGGTAATGTTAGATATTGGGGTAATATTAGATATTGGGGTAATGTTAGATATTAGGGTAATATTAGATATTAGGGTAATGTTAGATATTAGGGTAATATTAGATATTAGGGTAATATTAGATATTGGGGTAATGTTAGATATTAGGGTAATGTTAGATATTGGGGTAATATTAGATATTGGGGTAATGTTAGATATTAGGGTAATAGATATTAGGGTAATATTAGATATTGGGGTAATGTTAGATATTAGGGTAATAGATATTAGGGTAATATTAGATATTGGGGTAATGTTAGATATTAGGGTAATATTAGATATTGGGGGAATATTAGATATTAGGGTAATATTAGATATTAGGGTAATATTAGATATGGCAGATCTAATGCTGCTGAAGAACTGTGGTCCAGGCAACATTTAATGGGAGCTGAGCTTTGAACACTCAGTGACAGAGAGCTGAGGGTCATGAGCACAGCAGGGCTCACACACCACGTGCTCCTTCAGCGAGCTTCTCTAGCTGCTCTGTTTAACACATGTTTAAGCAAACCTTTGCTGCCATCTAGCGGCAGGAGAAGGAGCTGCATTAACTAAGAACTGCATTAAACTGTAAAAGCAGGTGTTAAAAAGGAGTTCTGTGATATTACTGTTTAAGATATGATTTTACTTCTTCTTCTTCTTCTTCTTCTTCTTCTATTATTATTATTATTATTATTATTATTAGTTGTGGTAGCAGTAGTAGTAGTTGTAGTGACGATTGTGTAATGATAATTACTGTAAAACAATAAAAAAAAAACATTTACATAATGTTTTAATGTTACATTTATTCTTTTTCTTCTTCTTCATCAACTGTTATTATTATTATTAATATTATTATTAGTAGTAGTAATAGTATATAATATTTATAGTCATTGATATGTATAATTATGTCAATAATAATAATAATAATAATAAAGAAGATAATACTATTTATGATGCATGTACTAATATTAGTATTATTATTGTTGTTATTATTATTGTTGTTGTTGTGAGTAGTTGCAGTATATATTCAATTATAAGACTATTATTATGTCAATAATTAATCATCATCATCCTTATTATTATTGACAGAATACCACTCTGTCATTTAGATTTCAATAAGTGCTACCCAATAAGCAATAATACTACTATCATCAACAACAATAATTATAATATAATAATAATAAACAATAATAATAATAATAATGAGAAAATGAAGAAAAAGAGGAACAAGAAGGTAAAAGCAATAATTTATGATATTATATAATATTTATGAAGTATTTACTATTATTACTATTATTATTGTTATTAGTAATAGTAGTAAAAGTAGTAGTAGTTGCATTATTATTGTGAGTAGTTGCAGTTTAACTATTGAAAATAACGACAATTATGCTGTCAATAATAAATCATCATCATCCTTAATTATTGTTGATAGAATAACACTATCAATATGTCAGTTAGTGTTACCCAGCTGAAGTGACAATTTAGTAATGCTCATTACTGTATGACAATAATAAAACATTTACAGAATGATGTAATGTCATTTATCTAAAATAAAAAGTACTTTTATTATTATTATTATTATTATTATTATTAGTAGTAGTAGTAGTAGTATTAGTATACAATATTCATAGTTATAGATGTTGATGAATATTACTCTGTCCATAATAATAATAATAATAATAATAATAATAATAATGTGTGTGTACTATTACTGCTGATGTCTATTATTATTATTATTATTATTATTATTGTTGTTGTTGTTGTTGTTATTAATAATATTCTTTTTCGTAGTAGTATATAATATTCAAAGTTATAGTTATTTATGAATAATATTCCGTCAATAATAATAATAATAATAATAATAATAATAATAATAATAATAATAATAATTATTATTATTATTATTATTATTATTAAAATTATAATAATGTGTGTGTACTATTACTGCTGATGTCTATTACTATTATTATTATTACTATAATTATTGGAATATTATTATTATGGAACATTGATTACTCTGTAAATGTCATTATTAATTTTATTTGTTATTAATAATCATTAGTTGTGCTTATTAGTTAGCTTTTTTTAGTATTTATAGTTTGGGCTCCTTCATTTCTTTTTAATAATTTAATAACAAGCTGACAGATCCGTCTCCCAACCAATCAGAGTGCAGGACGCCGGTCCGCCTCTCCACCAATCAGATCACAGCGTTGAGACGACCGCCCATGACGTCACCGCTCCGCAGTGCCGTGCACACACAAACAGAGAGCCGGAGAGAGAGAGAGAGAGAGAGAGAGAGAGAGAGAGAGAGAGAGAGAGAGAGAGACACAGACACAGACCGCAGTCAGGCTGACATTGAGGGGGAAGGTAAGCGTTACCGCAGACGGACGGACGGACGGACAGCCGCTCTGTCCAGGTTAATTAGTAGTGTTAATTAACTGCTGCGCGGATCAGTGCTGTCTGCTCGTCACCGCGGCATGATGCAGCTTTCTGCTCCTGCATGGGGCCTTAGCTTTAGCCACAGCATTTAGCTTTAGCCTTTAGCATGGCTACCAGGAGCAGATCAACATCTGTGCAGAGCTGGAGGTTTAGCTCGGCCCATATGTTTGGTTCTGGGTGATCTAGCAGTAATTGGCACGGCTGCTGTTGTTACCTGTTCAGGTAACTTGTAGCTGCCTCGAGAAATAGAGGCAATAGGACCATTTTTGGACCAACCCCTGTACTGGTTCAGTCCAGTCCATTACAGGTGTTGAGAAGTTCAGAATAAGGGTTCCTGGTCATCTCGAGCCGGTAATTTCCACAAAGTCCTTGTTATGTATGTCTGAATGAAGAATAGCAGGGTGTCCGTGCCTGCCCCTACCGTAGGGAACGTCTGTCCCGCTTGCTTGTTGGGTCTCATGAATAAATACCGTGCAGCGGCCCAGCGAAGTACCGTAATTACCGTAACGCCACACATCATCACGTTACATAATGCTGTACTGTAAATGACTCAGTGGGCTGTCTTCTTGTCTCTCCCTGCACGTCAGTGAGATGCATCATGGCCACGCCGTCATGTCTGGACCCAGACCTGGTTCGGGAGGTGCTGGAGTGCCCCATCTGCCTGGAGACGTACAATCAGGACCAGCTCCGGCCCAAGCTCCTCCAGTGCGGGCATTCGGTGTGCCGGCAGTGCCTGGAGAAGCTCCTGGCCAGCACTATTAACGGGGTGCGCTGCCCCTTCTGCAGCAAGGTATCCCGCATGAGTAGCATTTCCCAGCTGGCCGACAACCTCACGGTGCTGAAGATCATCGACTGCGCCAGCTCCTGCAGCTCCGCAGCCGGCCTCATGTGCAAGTCCTGCAAGAATCGCCTGCCGCGGCAGTACTGCTGCGATTGTGGCGTGGTGCTGTGCGACGCTTGCAAGGGCGAAGGCCACCAGCATCAGGGCCACGGCGTGCAGACCATCCGCACGGCCGCCGAGCAGCGCAGGAAGGACCTGGGTGCAAAGCTGACCAACCTCCGAGAGGCCATGGCCAACATTCAGAAGAAGAAGGCGGCCATCGACAGCGTGTCCAAGTCCCTCCGCCTCAAGTACAAGGCCGTACAGCAGGAGTACGCCAGGGCGGAGCTCCGGCTTCAGGAGGAGCTCGGCCGCTCGCGCCGTGCCTTTGCCGCCTCCATGGCTGAGGTGGAGAAACTCAACGCTCAGATTCTGGAAGAGCAGACGTACCTTCTGAACATCGCAGAGGTGCAAGTGGTGTCCCGCTGCGACTACCTCACCATGAGGATCAAGCAGACCGACACCGCTCTGCTGGAAGAAGGTGGAGGAGATGATGATGAGGAGGAGCTTGACTTGAAGAGCAGCCTGCCAGTCCTCTTGAAGCTGCAGGACCCAGAGTTGGTCAAGGCAGAGCACCCGCAGTCCCTGGACGTGGGTCAGCTGACAATTAAGCCCTGTACAGTTAACACTGATGAGGAGGATGGTTTGGAGATAGCTGCTGCCACTGCTGCCGCCGCCACCGCAGCCCCTCTGGCCTTGTATCGAGATGTAGACATGATAACTGCTGTAGAAGAAGCTGTGTGCGCTTCACCTGGTAGCTTCAAGTCCAAGTCTGTGGACGGAGAGGGACCATCGCCTGGGGCAACAGGCGGTGCCTCTGGGGGCCAGCTTTGCCAGTTTGTCAAGAAGATGGGCTGCAAAGGCAACCTCCCCGGCATGTTCAACCTGCCAGTGAGCATCTGCGTGACTCCGCAGGGAGACGTGCTGGTGGCGGACCGAGGAAACTACCGCATCCAGATATTCAACCGCAAGGGCTTCCAGCGGGAGATCCGCCGCAACCCTAGCAGCATCGACAACTTCGTCCTGAGCTTCCTAGGCGCCGACCTGCCCAACCTCATCCCTCTGTCCATCGCCATCACCCCTCAGGGTCTCATTGGAGTCACGGACAACTACGACAACTCGGTCAAGGTTTACACCACAGACGGCCACTGCATCGCCTGCCATAAGAACCAGCTCATCAAGCCTTGGGGCATAGCTGCCATGCCTTCGGGGCAGTTCGTGGTGTCGGACGTGGAGGGAGGGAAGCTGTGGTGCCTAGCTGTGGACCGCAACGTCGGGGTGGTGAATTACAACAGACTGTGCTCGGCCGTCAGGCCCAAGTTCGTGACTTGTGACTCTTCGGGGACGGTTTACTTCACCCAAGGCCTGGGCCTGAACATTGAGAACAGGCACAACGAGCACCACCTGGAAGGCGGCTTCTCCATCGGATCGGTGGGCACGGATGGACAGCTGGGGAAGCAGCTCAGCCACTTCTTCTCCGAGACTGAGGACTTCCGCTGCATCACGGGCATGTGCGTGGACGCCAACGGCGACTTGCTGGTGACGGACAGCGGCCGCAAGGAGATCCTGCAGTTTCCCAAGGAAGGCGGCTACAACGTCCTGATTCAGGAGGGCCTGACGTGCCCAGTGGGCGTGGCCGTTACACATAAAGGGCAGCTGCTGGTGTTGGATTGCTGGGACCACTGCGTCAAGGTGTACACGTACTTGCAGAGGCGTCGTTCCTCGACTTGTTAGGACGGCCGCCGCTGTCCGTGTACTCAAGACAGTGTCTTGGCTGTGTGGAAAGAAGCGACGCGAGTCAGGCGAGGAATTCTTGATATTGTCTCTTTCACCACTGCCAGCAGAGATTGGAACGTGGGCTGTGTTTACCGATGTGGCTGCTTTAGGAATACGGCACAACAGATGGCAATAATTGACGAGTGTCGTCTCTGCGTGGGAGTGTTTGTCAATCAATAATGTCTACATGCGTGATTGTTTTGACTGCCGTGCCGTGTTAGCATCGAGATGAAGGACTGGGGGAGTCGGGAGACGCTAAGCAACACTGCATAGGCTGCGAAACACTATATACAAGGACGGTTAAATAGCTAAACGGACTCCAGCGTTTAACCTGGATACATAAACCCAACCTACTTATACCCACCTATTAATGCTCTGAGCTTCTTGCTCGTATCCTTCCCAATACCCAAGACTCCTCAGTGTCAAAGTGCCCTCTTATACCTCTCATATCAAAAGGAACAAGTAGGCTACGTTTTCACTGTATGACCAGATATCAACTCCTGTGTAACGACATCAGTTAACCTTGGTATAAAACCATTAACGCAGTGCTAAGTAGATGATCGGTGTCTTCAATTCAGTCGTCAGTTATCGTCAAGTCAATCATTCGCTGTGCTCGTTTTGTACCGTACACAGGTTTGTGCAGCCATGTAAGTGTCGTAGCTACCAAAGGACTTCAAATTCAGGATATTTCCGAAGCGTAGGGTCAGTCCCGATGCAATACCTGCTGAATCGAAGACCAGGGAGGCCATTTAAAAGCAGACGTGTCTAAGCAGAACCCTGGACTCTGGCACGGATATGGTAGTATAATAGTATATGAGAGCATTCAAGTGTCCTTCTACGAGAACCACGAGAAACACTGTTCATGTCGAACGTTCCTAGAAATGGAGGCTGAACAGGAAGCGTTAGGGCTGAAAAAGGAAGTTAGGATATTTGCCACTTCATTTTTTTATCATTTTCAATCTGAGACGATAACCCAACATCTGGAAGTATACTGTAAGAGGTTCTCCTGAAAGCTGGTGATGATCTTGAGTGATGTAGCATCCAGAATTGAGCAGGGTGTCCTGAGATAATGTGGTATTTTCCTCTTCTCGGGAGGGGAAGTGAGTTTTACCCTGTGTTTTGTGTGTTCTGAGTGTGAGTGTGTGTCTGGTTGTGGTTGAGTTGGGGAAGCAATGCATTGAATTTACATGATTTCAAAGGGAATTCCACCGAATTTTCTAATTGAAACCCACTGAGATGCTTGATGAACCTGGTTGATATGTAAGCACGGTCATTCAGAGTGGTTCCAAGTTCTGGAGAAAGTTCTGGAGAGTCGGTTGCTGATGATGATGATGGTGGTGGTGGTGGTGGTGGATGCAAACCGCATGTTTGAAGAGTTTAATGCTTCTGAAAGCTTCATCAGAGAGGGTTATTAACTTCGGATTGCTGAGAATAGGTCTCCTTTTGTCTGGTATGTGGTTTAACAATAGTTCTGGGAGCTTTCAACCTTTTTGACCCATCTTGGGAGCTCCAGAATGGCCGCTTTACAGGAGAGCCAAAAAAAACCTTCAGAATTTTCAATGGAAGTCAATGGAAAAATATTTAAATCCAAGTCATTTTGGAGCATTTCTATTGGTCCGGTTATCATGAAATCCTGACAGAGTATAACGAACAGCTGCCAGATTCACAATATGTCAAAAAGTGAAAAACGCTTTTGTGGGACAGCGACAATGTAGTTCTTGGTGGAGGGATCCAGTCAGGGTGCGAATCAAACCCCTGTCTGACACGGTGGAGGGCAGTGTTGTTGACCACTACACTATTACACACACACTTCTTAAGGGTCTACTAACACTACACTGTTACTAACACTGCAATTTATACAAGTCTGAAGACACGTGGTGGTGGTAGCGTCACTGGTGGGTTTTGGATAGTAAAGAATGTGGCTATATTTGTGTTACAGCAACGCCTGCTTCCATTCATCACCACTGTAAAGAAATGAAGCAAGCTTCTCTATAATGAACCACAAATTCACAGCAAAGCCATGAATGAGCTTTGAATGATTACGTCTCATCCACTGAATTATGCTGAAATTTACAAAAAAATTCATGTGTACATAATTTTTACATGAATAAACTAATAGGGGTGCATCAATATAGGAATTCTGGGCTGCTGTTAATACCTGCTGATACCTAAACTAGGTCAAAGTTTAAGGAACACAAATTAAGGTTCAATAAAGCATTAATTAAAGCTGTTTTAATGATTTATTCACTGTGTTTTTACATTTTATTAATTATTATTATTAATTATATATACTTGTATACAATTATATATAACCTCACCCTTATGTGGATTACTGGAACCAGTTACCACCCTGTTATGCATATCATTCTGTGCTGTTTAGTCTGTAATTAGTGATGAGTTTAACCTACAGCACTCGAAATGTCCATTACACAAGATGCCTGCTGGGCGGATGTTAGTTTAACCCTTATTACCAACCCGACACTGATAAACTGATCTTCTGTATGAAATTCATACTGATATAAAAGATTATATTTTATATCCGTATGAGTTTTGCTAGAGTAGCATGAATAGGTACTGAATTTCTGATGAGAATTGACTTATTAAAAACTTACGACTGTGTTTATTTAGAGTTTTTTTTATTCACTTTAGAAAATTATGTATCACGGATTTACTGATGTAGTGATTTATGAAACTCACATAAAGCAGGAAATCTGGCACTATCAAAAAGTTGCCAATTGCACACTAAAAACTGTACATTTAGGTCATGCTCAATAATTTGCATAACAGGGTGGTAACAAAGGGTTTATATAAAAAGCGTGAGCTTCCTTGATCAAATGACAGGTTTGGTTTAACGCCTCAGAAAAGAAATTCTCTACGGAGCCGCAGGTACTGTTTAGTTCACTGTTTACTGAATTTTCCTTAATATGGAAAAAGAAGACTTATATTGTGACTTATGCAAACGTTACGGCACATTTTATGTTTTATTTTTTAACAGTTAAGTTGAATTTAGTAAAAAATTAAAACATTTAAAAAATAAGGCCTAAAATGTGGCTTATTTTATGTTTGCAAAAAACACATTTTAAGGGTTTTTACAGAAATTAGGTAATTTGTATTTGAATTGTATGGATGTAATATGTTTAATTCATATGAAAGTGAACCTTCTACATGAATAGCATACATTTTATAATAATAATAATAATATATAATAATTAATTGGTGAAAAATAAGCTTATAGCTTGTGCTATAAGTTATGGCTCATTTTGCCCCAGTTAAATTTAATTTAACAAATAAAAACAAAATAATTTAATTAAATTAAACCTAATAGATGACAAATAATACCTAAAATGTGGCTTATGCAAACTGCACATCGCACATTGTTTTCTTTCTTTATTTATTTTTTTACAAAAACACATTTTAAGGGTTTTTACAGAAAGTAGGAAAGAGAGAATTCTATGGACGTAATATGTTTGATTCATGTGAAAGTGATATACACACTTGAACCTACAAAATGAATAACATGAATTTTATATATATATATATATATATATATATATATATATATATATATATTATATATATAATTTGTAGTTCTGTTAAATTAGATATGTAATGATATAATTTAACTTAATTGGTGAGAAGTAAACATGAAATTACAGCACTTTTTTTTTCGGGGGGGGGGGTCCAGTTATATTTAATTTGAATAAAAACATAAATTATGCTCTAAAATGTAAATAACTAATTATTTTAAGGGTGTTTACAGAAAGTGGGCAAACGGCAAGTCAAGTCAATTGAATGCATTGGTTTTTTTTTTTTAAGTGGACAAACATGTTGACCCTGTTAAAAACAGCCCTGACAAACAAACAAACAAACAAACAAAATGATGACAAAATTAAAACTGGCCTGGAAAAGCTGGAAGCGTCTGAGAAAACCATACGAAGGTGATCTAGGAGCCCTTTGGTGGCGTGTTGGCATGCTACAGTGTCATTGCTCAAGGTAAAACATCCGACACCATAGAGTCAGGTCCAGGTTACAGGGCACTTTCTCACTCTTCCATGTTTTCGACAGGGTCTCTCTCTCTCTCTCTCTCTCTCTCTCTCTCTCTTTCTCTTTCTCTTTAATGGCAAGGTGCTGCGAACACACTCATCTTACATCCTCTACGTCTTTCTGACGCCACAACTACACGGCTGTGTTCTTGCTTTGATGTTGATGTACGTGAAGTGAGTCTCGAACCCCTGTGTGTATCGTTCATGATCAACCGTGTGCAATAAATTCAGCGTAAGTGGGATTTCCAGAGCCTTTACTCATTACTGTGTTCGTTCTCTGCCTTTCTTAATGAGGATCTCCTCATCAACAGCTACACGATTACAAATAAAGGTTCTTCAAATGGTTCTTTAAATGCTGCCATAGAAGAACCGCTTTCAGTGCTGTGAGGATGAAGTGTGAAGAACCTTTAAAATCAGTAAAGAGCGTTTACATCAGTGATGGTTCTGTACAAGGTTCTTCTCACACACTTTTTTTATGACCTGCATGGTCCTTTATTTAAATATCTACTAGGGGGGGGGGGGGGGGTTTGAGTGATGGCTTAGAAGAACCACATTTGGTTTCCTAAAAAAAAAAAAAAAACTGGGCACGAAGAACCTGTTAAAAAATGGGTTCTATATACATTTTACTAGAACCTTTATGTTATGTGGGGAATCTTCAAACTTTACTTCACACATCTCCTTTCCAAAAATGGTTCTTAAAAAAAAAAAAAAAACATCCAGTAGAAGGTGTTCTAAAGGGAACCAAAAGTGAAAGGGCTTTTCTTAGAACCTTATTTCTCTGTAGGAGTCTCTACACATGTCTTTTCTCTAAAAATGGTTCTTTAAAGAAACATCTACTAGTTGTTTTTCAAAGAGAACCAAAAGTAGAACCTTCACGATTTAAAAAAAAAAAAAAAAACCTGGGCACGAAGAACCTGTTAAAGGTTTTAAAAAATGGGTTCTATATACATTTTCCTAGAACTTTTACGTTATGTATCACACATCTGCTTTTCAAAACTGGTTCTTTAAAGAAACAGCCAGTAGAAGGTGTTCTAAAGGGAACCAAAGGTGGATAGGCTTTTGCTAAGGGGGGGGAGTGAACTTTAAAATGGTACTGCACACTCCTTTCCCAAAAGATTGATGGTTTAAAGAACCATCCACTGGATGTTTTTCAGAGAGAACCAAAAGTGGAATGGCTTTACCTAGAACCTTTTTGCTGTGTGGGGGTCTGTAAACTTTAAAGGTACTTCACATTTCTCTTCTCCAAAAATGGTTCTTTAAAGAAACGTCTTCTAGTTGTTTTTTTCAAGAGAACCAAAAGTGGAAGTTTTTTTTCCTAGAACCTTTACGTTACTTGGGAGATCTTGGGAGACCTTTACTTCACACATCTCCTTTCCAAAATGTTTCTTTAATGAAGTGTAAGATGTTCTAAAGAGAACCAAAAGTGGATGGGCTTTTCCTAAAAGGGGGGGGGGGGTGAACTTTTAAATGGTACTGCACAATGTCCTGTCCAAAAAAATTTATGTTTTAAAGAACCACTCACTGGATGTTTTTCTAAGAGAACCAAAAGTGGAAGGGCTTTACCTAGAACCTTTACATATTGTAGGGAATCTTCAAACTACTTCACATCTCCAGTGTAAGGTGCTCTAAAGGGAACCAAAAGTGAATGATGATGATGATGATGATGTTCTCAAATGGCCTGAATAAGTGCTTGAAAAGAACAGGCTTGTGAGGCGATACAGTGTGAATAGGCAGAGCATCATCATTAAAGCTCAAAAGCTCTGATTCTCAGGGTTGTGGGTTCGATACCCGGGCTCAGAAAGCTGACACTATTGGTCCCTTGAGATGGGTAAAATGCGGAGGGCACATTTCGCTGTATGTAGTACAGTGACAGATACATGCACCTTTACCTTTAAAGACCTTTATGGGTTTTGCCTGTTAATGCTCAGCATCAGGAAGCTGACAGTGACTGTAAAGCTGTAAAGGCGGGTCTGTGCAACGCTCAAGGAGAACCACTTTGGGTTCCAATGGATGGTTCTGTCCCTTAAACGCTCTATGAAAAGCTCTACCACTTTCGGATCCCGTGTTTCATAGAGGTGGTCTCACCCACGTCTGTGACGGAGCAGAGCCTCCTCTTACCTTTCTGGTACTGCAGCCACAGCTGCTGCTGGGCCTTCTTGCTGGGGAAGTAGATGCTGCAGGTCAGCTCCGAGCCGTAGAGAGCCTCGGAGATGTAATGACTGCCGTACTGCTGGATGAAGGAGAGCAGCTCCTCACGAGTGCTGTCCGCCGTCATGGCCTTCAGGACCTTAGAGAAGCCTGGGACACACAAGCACAGCATCAGCAACACTGTAAAGTACGGGGTGACTATACGTCCTCGAGCAGCCCGGCGCTTCGGCAGGGTTTGTTTTAGTGGTAGTTTGTCCATGTTCATCCACTGTGTGGCCGAAAGTATTTGGACACCCTTTCTAATAAAAAAAATGTCTGCCCTGCTAGAGCTGCCCTAGTCCACCGTAAGTGCTTGTATTAATATCACTTTAAACATGTTACAGGATATCACAGGGGTCAGTTCATGAACTTTCTGCCTTGCTAGAGCTGCCCTGGTTCATGGTAAGTGCTATTATTATGAAATGGAAACATCTAGAAAAGGTTGTGCAGGTTAAAGCTCAGTCACTTTAAAAGTAGCATAAGATATAATAGGGTGTTCATTCATGGAATCTATTTTTTTTTTTCCATGCATATCCACGCTGAAATTATTTAGACACCCCTACTAATTATTGACTTTTGGTGTTTCAGCCAATGTAACATAGGATCATAGGATTATAGGATGTTAATTCAGGACATTTCTGCTCTGCTAGAGCTGCCCTGGTCCACTGTAAGTGCTGTTATTCTGAAGAAAATGGGTACATGAGTGTCTAGAAATGGTAGCACTGAAGAGCTCTGTCACTTTAAACATTTTATAGGATATCATAGTAGGTTAGTTCATGAAAATTCTTCCCTGCTAGAGATGCCCTGGTCCACTGTAAGTGCTTTGTGTTATTAGGAAATAGAAACATCTGGAAACGGTCAAACTGAAGAGCTGTCTAAAGTACTAAAATAATGTGGGATGTACAAAATAATGGCACAATGGCCTAATTAAAATATAAAATGATATTTTGAGTAAAAAAATATATATTGTTTACTCAAATAAACATAATAAACAATATGCTTAATAAATTATATATATATCATTTGTATTTATTTATTTTGTTATTTTTTCATGTACACCGTACCACACATGTACACCACTATATGGCTGAAAGTATTTAGACACCCCTCCTAATTATATGCTAGTTAAAAAATGTTAATTTATGACATTTCTGCCTTGCTAGAGCTGCCCTGGTCCACCGTAAGTGCTATTATTATAAAATAGAAACATCTAGAAAGGGTCGTACTGATGAAGTCTCTTTAAAGGTGGCATAAGATAGCATAGGACATTACTTCATAAAATCTATATTGCAAAGTGCTAAAATAGTGTTGTATAATATATAGTTGTTTAAGATATATAGTTATTCCTATTATTTAAGTGGATCTCTTCCCCTGAAAATGAGCGCCCTCTGCCAGTTTGTGAATAATTAAATGGATTGTTAATTTTCAAGTGTGTTCACACAGTGTAGTTATGTAGCTTTTGGGAAAAAACACCCCTGCTGAGTAAATTCATCATAGCTGTGTGGAAACTCACTGGCTTAAATATCTGGTGCTCTAGGACTCAAGTTTTATTCTTTACTGGGTTGGATTAAGCTGTCTGGGAGCACAAATCGAACCTCAGCGAATCCAGTATTGATGTTTCATGGGGAATTCTCTTGGGACTGTCAGAAGAGGATGTGCAGCTCTGTGGTGGGCAGTGTTTTGACACCCACACACCTCCTACCACCTTCAAAGCAGAACTCAAAAGCACAAGTTCTGCTCAGAGGTTGATCGTGTGGTGTTGGTCAAGCATTGCCCTGGGCTAGACTCGGGGGCCAGTTGTAGTAAGTAAGACTCTTGCAGCAGATGTCCGGTACAGACAGGACACATCCAGTCAAAATGTCCATTAAGGAGAGCGTCTGCATTTTTTTTTTAAATCTCGGGAAAGAAGCAGCAGATGTTTGCGTGTTAGGAGCTTCACCATCACCTTTATTACAGCTTCCATTCTTCTCAGGAGGCTCACTTTCAGTGTTTCTGCACCTCCAAAGTTTGGTCGTAGACGTTTCCGACCATTTTCTGCTTCTTACCATCCAAGAAATCCCAAATACATTCAATGATGTTGAGGTCTGGACTCTGGGGGAGGGTGGTCAGCTCATGGTTTATTGAGAACAGCAGCAGCAGCTTCAGCAGGTTGACTTGTCTCAGTAAGAGCTCCTCGATCTTCTCACAATGGAAGGATGGATGTTCTCAGATCTGAAGTGAAAGTGAGGTTTGGTGGTCTACCAGGTATTTCAGGTGGTTGTTAAGGGTTGTCACTTTCTCGGTATCTTTGAATCATGTTTTGAACTTGGAAGTTTTGAGAACTTCCCTCATTTTTGTCCATATGCAAGTGAATTATCTTACACCCGATCGCCTCAGAAGAAACTTCTGAAAAATGAAGAACTTTTGACAGGAAATGGAACAAATGAAAGGCGCTGGCTGACATTTTCACAGTGTTATATGGTTTATGGTGGCTGGAGCAAGTCTGTGTTAATGACAGTACTGTACATCTCCCCTGCCTGTAAGAAGAAAAATGACGACTGGCAGTAAAGATAGTACAGCTTGTGGTAAAGCCAGAGCTTGAAATACATCTTGGGGAGCAAGAAAAGTTGACCTATGGAAGGAGCTTCAGGCCTGACAGCCTTTTGTTAATGTTCACACTCCTCAGAAATGTCCCAGATCCCTGTGGATAACCTTATGAAGGCTTTTGAGGGCATGATGCATTGCCACATCTTGGGGAAATCCTCACGACATCATTCTTCTATCTGGCCTAGGAGTTGGGCTCTGGGAGAGCAACTCTGTAAAATACACTATATGTCCAAATATTTGTGGACATTCCTTCTAATGAATCCAGGCGTTGGCTAGAGGGGTATAAAGCCCCCCAGCATGGAGCTGTGGTGCAGTAGAAATAACTATGTTATCTGGAATTATGGATGGTGCTTTTGTATTTAGTTATTTAGTCATTTTTTTCATGTACACCACACCACACACTCCTAATTATTTGCTAGCAGGTACTTGTAAAAAAAAAAAATAAAATAAAATATATGATATTGATGATATTATAATATGATATTTCTGCATTGCTAGAGCTGCCCTGGTCCACTGTAAGTGCTATTGTTATAAAATAGAAACGTCTAGAAAGGGTCATACTGATGAGCTCAGTCTCTTTAAAGGTGGCATAAGATAGCATATTTCATGAAATCTATATTGCAAAGTGCTAAAATAGTGTGGTATGTGCAAAATAGTGGTACAATAAATTATTTTATTGTAATATGTGAATGTATTATATACATTATAGAAATGTATATATATATATATATATATATATATATATAGTTGTTAGGGGAAGAAAAATGGAATAGGTTGGGCATGGTGAGGTGACTGGTGATTATCCAGCATCCTGACCTCACTGACGCTCTTGTTGCTGAATGAAATCAAAATGTTCCTCCTAAATCTGGCAGAAAGCCTTCTCCCTGGACAGTAACGACAGTTACTCCAACAAAAGCAGGACAAACTCTTTTTTAATATTCTTGATTTCAGAAAAAAAAATTAAACAGCAGGTGTCCCAATACTTTTGTCCATAGAGTCTAAGTCTCAGAGGTTCATGCAGAATTTGTCAGAAAGTGGTGTTAAGGCTGGCAAACATACATACAATATTACATCGTGAAACACATGGATTTACCTGTTGACAAAGTGATGGCGCTGAGTTTGACCTTGTAGAGGTTGCTCCGGACCCGCCACTGCTGCACCATGGGATATCCCATCCCCTCAATGAACTGGGCATCTCCTGTTAGACAGATACACATACACCAATCAGCCATAACATTACAACCACACCCCACAAGACCTGCCTGATGTTTTGGAGATGTTCTGACCCAGTCGTCTAGAAAATCCCAGTTTGGTTCTTGTCAGAGTGGCTCAGATTTCCTGCACCAACACCAACATCCCCTTGAGAACTGCTGCATAATATCTAGATTTCACCCATTGAGAGATGACACTGAAACCAGACAATCAGTGTTACTCACTTCAGCTGTCAGTGTCAGTTTTAATGTTATGGCTGATTGGTGTATGTGACCACAAAAGTTAACTGAATACAGTAGTTCTTGCTGCTCTCTTTGGATGTATTGGATACAGTAACAGTGTGGGAAACTACCTCCACCATGTTTGTAGGCTGTATTGTAGCCTGGCTCACTCTCACTAGCAGATTTTCCATCAACCAGGTTCTTTCAAAATAAAAAAAAACACCCAAATACTGCAAAAGATTTTACTTTTTGGGTGAGGGGTAAAAGTTGGAATACTGCTGAGGCCACAAAAAAAGGGTGATGGTAAAGGGTTTTTGAATAAATTGACATATTGAGCGGTTAGTCACATGATTCTCTTATCAATTGGCAATGGTGGCCAGTGGCTGAAGAAACGACCGTCCCTATGGCAGGTCTGATCATGACAAGACATGACATGACATGTTTTTCAAAGGCTGTTTTTTTCCGCATTCTGAAAATTCTGAAATGCTTTTCCCCGAACTGTCCGGTGGGTTTCAGTCCCAGATGGAAGATGGACGTTGCCGGGGTGGCACAGAAATTATTGATCTGCGATCTGGAGTCTTAGTTACAGTAACAGTGTGTGACACTACCTCCACCATGTTTAACCTGGCTAGCTCTCGCAGTGATTGTAGATCTGCTTCTAAACAGTGCTCTATTACGCCACCAAGAGGGAGCTTTGAGGTCTTAGTTACGGTAACAGTGTGTGACACTACCTCCACCATGTTTAACCTGGCTAGCTCTCTCTGTGAGTTGTAGATCTGTTTCTAAACAGTGCTCTATTACGCCACCAAGAGGGAGATTTGAAGTCTTAGTTACAGTAACAGTGTGTGACACTACCTCCACCATGTTTAACCTGGCTAGCTCTCGCAGTGATTGTAGATCTGCTTCTAAACAGTGCTCTATTACACCACCATGCAGGAGATTTTAATAATATAGGAGTGATCTCCTTTCAAAAATGTGTAATCAAACAGCTACTTCTATGGTCTAATACAGTCTTCTAAGTGAGAAATATCTGTCTGATTGGTGTGAAGATTGATCATAACAATAACAACCCTAGCTGCAGCTCAGGTTAAGAGAAAACTATTCTATTGCCATGCAGTGCAAAATTCCAATGTTCAACTTCAGACCTTACTACCCGACAAAAATCCAGGCCACTATATCCCAAGGATCGCTCCCCACAGTACTTCTGCTAGCCAATGCATTAGAGCTGTGGGTTGGTTGCCCAGTGGCATGGTAGTATAGGTTCGAATAGAGGCAGTGACTGGCTTTGCATGTGTCGGAGGAGGCATGTGTCAGTGGGTAATTGGCTTTCTAAAACTCAGAAGGAAAAATTGGGTAAATTGAGTAAATAAATAAAGACATACATGGAAATTAAGGCCTTAGACAGCAAAGGTCATAGTCTACTGTAGTCTGTATATAGTGCAGTGCATGGATAGAGTGCACAGTGCCTGAACGTGGAGTGTTTTCTGTGCTTAAGTACACCTCATTTAACACATTAGCTGATTGCCAAGACCTTTAAAAACCAAATTAGAGCCTGTTAGAACGGACTGAACCCTAAACGTAAGTGCTGTGACCCTTTAAGACCTGAATCAGCATAATGAAAAGCGTAGACTGGCTGATGAAGGTTCTCTCAGGAGCACTGAAGCACTCTCTGTGTCTGATTCCTCGTGGCTAATGCTGCCAGACTCGACAGCGACTCAAATTTGATTTGGGTGAAAAACAATCTGCGCCGCAAATCGCATTAGCAACTTTGCTCTCTGAATCTCAGTCCAAAAGAAAATGGAAAGAAAAACGGGAGGAGAAACAATTAGCAGCTCTGGGATTGTCTGGTGTGGTGCTAGTACGGAGTGGAGAGGGGGGGCGAGCGTGGACCTCTGAGGAGTGTCAGAGCAGTCTCTAAAGCAGCCAGGCAGAAAATGCTGCAGCCAGTTCAGCTAATGGTGGGATTAGGGTCATGGCCTGGGGCGTAAGTTTCACAGCACAGCCAGACTGCACACACACACTATTAGACACATACCATCACGAGGGAATATTAGATAGAGGGTGTGTGTGTGTCAAAGGTGGGTTTTCTTAGTGTTATCGCTACACTGTAATCCCACATTTTTAACCCAAATAGTTTTTTTATGGATATATCCCACATACAGTCTGTGGCCAAAAGTATTGAGACACCCGCTCATTCATTATTTCGTCCAAAGATCAAGGGTATTAAAAAGAGTTGATGCTGCTTTTGTTGGAGTAACTGTCTCTACTGTCCAGGAAAGAAGGCTTTCTAATAGATTTCGGAGAAGCATTGCTGTGAGGATTTGATTGCATTCAGCAACAAGAGTGTTAGTGAGGTCAGGATGTTGGATGATCACAATGAACCACAGTGAATGGAGCACACCTGGCATTAGGCGTCAATTGGTTCATGTTTATCTGCTCCAGAGAGTCCTATTCTATTGGCAGTACTTCCCTACAGGTACTAGACAAGCTGCAATGGGTGCAACTTAAAGCAGCTAGGTGCATTTCTTAGAAGGGGTACCCGCAAACATTTAAAGTTGGGGATGATGAGGTGGTGTGGTGATCATCCGGGCATCCTGACCTCACTAATGCTCTCTTGTTGCTGAATACAATCAAATCCTCACAGCAATGCTCCTCCAAAATCTAGGAGAAAGCCTTCTTTTATGGACAGTAGAGACAGTTACTTCAACAAAAGCAGAATAAACTCTTTTTCTTCTTCTTATTCTCCTTAATTTCAGAAGAAACACTGGATGAGCAGGTGTCCAAATACTAGTGCAAATCTAGTGCAAAGTAATTATCCAGCACTTACTTTAATTTCAGTGTGTGTGTGTGTGTGTGTGTGTGTATCAAACCTGTAAGGAGTTGTAGGTTGGGCATTGGTTCAGACAGCACTCCTCTACACTGCTCCTCCACCGGCAACGGAATGACCATCAGTCCGTCCGCCAGCTGAGGGAAGTCCTTGATGAAGTTGTTATCCCTGTGGTGGGAAATAAGGAATGTTAGGCTTTATCAGACACCAACCAAACCCATCCCAGCCAACATGGTTAACTCCTTCTGCTTAGCAACACCATAGCAACCACCTGTAATTCCATAGCCACTATCTAGAAACACAGCAGTAATCATCGAGCCATCACTTAACACCTCCATAGCAACCACATAGCAACCAGCTGGGCCACCATACAGTAGCAAGTAGGAGTCCATGCCTCAAATGGTCAGATCTGTCATGGGCTCCAGGCTTAGCAACCTCATAGCAACCACCTGTAATTCCATAGCCACTATCTAGAAACACAGCAGTAATCATCGAGCCATCACTTAACACCTCCATAGCAACCACATAGCAACCAGCTGGGCCACCATACAGTAGCAAGTAGGAATCCATGCCTCAAATGGTCAGATCTGTCGTGGGCTCCAGGCTTAGCAACCTCATAGCAACCACCTGTAATTCCATAGCCTCTATCTAGAAACACAGCAGTAATCATTGAGCCACCACTAAACACCTCCATAGCAACCACCTGGGCCACCATACAGTAGCAAGAAGGAGTCCATGCCTCAAATGGTGCCTACTCAATATTAGGTACTAATGGTACTAATGTTTTGGCTGATCAGTGTATACAGTGTAATAAAGTAGGAAAGTAGGGTACAAGGGGGCCAAACTGTCCAGTACAGTGTGTGTGTCTGTGTGTGTGTGTGTGTGTGTACACACTGGAAAGTGAGTATGCCTCAAAACAGGGTGAAGCGTGTCCAAGAAGTGTCCGACTCTGCCGACACTTCCTGACCGATCCAGCAGGATTA